>NW_019733339.1:370456-466521 GCF_002891405.2 Cryptotermes secundus
CTCGGAACCCTTTACAGGGCCTACAACCGAACGGGCTTGTGTAGCAGCAACACTCTAGACCTATATTCGCGAGATCAGCCCTGTCCAACATGGCGCCCTCCGTAACCACATATAATTGAGCCGATTTTGAATATTAATTCAAATTGTAAGGCAAGACATTTTGAACGTCTGAGTACTGTTAAATATTTTCGAAAACTTTTATTATTATTATTTATTATTATTATTATTATTATTATTATTAGTAGTAGTAGTAGTAGTAGTAGTACTAGTAGTAGTAGTAGTGGCGCCCGCACCTCCAGAGGCATTGTGCCCGATTACACAAGAACGTTGGACAGCACTGCGCGAGATGCTCTAACACCCGTTGTCCTGAGTGAGGTGTTCTGTGGTTTTCCTCAGTTCCCTCCCCGCAGGCATTTGCTGGTGTAGTACATCATTTACTTCACGACTGCCTCCTTCCAGATCCTTTCAATTCGTCGTTCTCCTACTATGATACCATTCGGCATTGTACAGTTAGCAACTGTCAGCTTCGTCAAATAACTCTCAGTAGTAATGGGTGTGCACTCACAGATACAAGCTTATCTTCTTGCTTTTGAAACAAGGACTGTACCTTCAGAACATTACAGTTATGAATTGGGTTTGTGAATATGTGACGTCTCGTAAGGAAGTGGTCGTGGCCTGTATCAGTGTAGTATGTACTTCTGTTCGCCTTGGGTCGACGAACGTCGGTTTTCTCAGTGAGAAAGAGAGATGATCGAAGCCAGGATTAGTACAACTTTTCACCGCAAATTGTTTGTTTGGCCTCCACTGTCTCCAGTACTTCGTTTGAACCCCACAGCTAACAAAGGCAGATAATTAATTTGACGTGGTTCCTTTTAGCACGTAATTTAATTCTGAAGTTGGGGATCGGTTTCATTATGAACGCGAAGTATTGCAGTATGAAGGTGGCAGCACGCTGTTATGTCACATGAAAACAATGGAACAATAGAACGCGTCTTTTCCATTCAGGGTCTGCGTGCGAACTGGGATTGTTTTCACTTAAGTGCGTTCCAGCGCGGACTGCGTGTTTACAAATGTACAGTCAGTTGGTCAAGGTGACTGGAAGGTACACATGCAGTGCTGTGTTTGCATTTCGTCTTTGGACGTAACAGTTCTTAATGTATATGCAAACAGGTGACGCAACAATATGTTTTCAGAGCCATGCTGCTTTTTCTTCTGGTGATTGTTACGTAACTGTTTCCTATGCTTTTCGTCGCACCCTAGCTTCTGGTACAGACAGAGAAGCCGAGCCTCGCAACTAAGAACCACTCTGCTGGCGAGGACCAGGAGACTCATTCTTTCCTTAACAGTCGGGACCTTAGGCGGCGCGGGCCACAAACACTGTTAAAATTTCTTTGCAGTTTGTCTTGCCGAAAGGCGGCGTCGCAAAATGGCAGAGCGTTGCTGACATGCGTGTTGGGAGCTGAACTGAACAGCGTTCCTCGACGCATAAAGACGGCTGGAGCCTACAGGCCATTACTCATGGTTGGTGAGTTAGCGAGTAGATAACCGTTTGAGTTAGATAACCGTTGGAGTTCAGATGTTGAGAAGCGGGCGGCTGGGGCCGGGGACAGTTCGGGAACCCAGAGGAAGGGGAACGTCCACCGTTGGAAGCCGCTAATAAGCAACGGCTAGTGAAGATTATAACAGACTGAGAAGACCCAGTTTGTGAAGTGAAGTAATGAGTTGCATTAGTGTACAATAAACCCGGCCATCAATCCAAAACACGTCTGTATCCACTAAAATCGTGACAGTCCCTGTAAGAATAGGGCAGTAACAACACGACACTGTCACATGATGGAGTGACTGTGGAAGGGGTTTGGATTCTGAATGGATTTATTTATCCTTTATACACACGTCTCGGAACTACAGGCAATTACAGAGCCACCTCTAGTCTCCACAATTCACAAATCAGTGCAGCATCCGTTAAGCATTTCCCCAGCTACTGTGTCTTAACAAGCCGTTCCCTGACAACGGCTTCTAACAGTGGAGATTCTTCAGCTTCACGCGCTCAGGTCCTCTCGTCACAGACTCCTGTACAGAACTGACTTCGTCCCCCAAATTTTCTTCCTTACAACTTCACTGCACGGACCACGTAGAAACACCCTGTTACCACCATCAACTCTATTGTTGCCCTTCGATTCGTTGCTGCAGGAAATGTGTTTACCGAGCCGTTGTCCAGAAACGGCGCATCTCGCAGTCGTCTCATAGTAAGGGTTCTGCACGCTGCAATATGGCCTCCATTCGGGCGCTCCCTATGTCCAGCTTTACAGAGTTCTTCACATGACTAAGGAACTCCGGAAGCTGTAGGAACTCAGACCTCTTCAGGAGTGGCAGACTAAGTTAGAGCCTGGAGCCTCCAGTTTGAGGCTCCGCACCGGACACTGACAGCGGGATATCCCCGACAACGCCCTCTCTCATTCCGCGACAGGGACATCAGTTGGACCCACAATCGAGCCCCAGCCGGGCCTCAGAAGTCCCTTCTGGGTCACCTTATCCTGCCGGTCAGACATTTCTTCTTCCTGGTCCCTATCCCTGGTCTTGCGATATTTCCCTCAGTGAACACGCACAGAGGCCCCCCCCCCTCGGATTCTGGGCGCCTCGCCACTACAGCACCTCACGAGCTCTCAAAAGTGGGGCTAGAAAAAGTGGCATGTCGGAGCACCGACGGCAGGACTCCTACAGCCGCCCCCTGTTGCATACATCTGAGACAGTGGGCACCCCAACGCTGCCCGCCGTCCGTTTTGGACGAACTCCTCACGAGAGGACCCAGCAAGTGCTTCACTCAATGTCAGTGGAAGATTCTGACTTAGATGCGACTGCAGAGTATTGATAGGATTCGCCTGGCTCGGGATAGAGTCCAAATGCGAGCTCTTGTGAACACGGTACTGAACCTTCGGGTTGCGTGAGTAGCTGAGCAACTGTTAGATTGCTTAGTGTCCGTGACAAGTATTGGCTAATGGTGACTGCAGCCAGTTAGTGCAGAAGGTATCCGGGTAAGCGGATGCGATTTAGGAAGGAAAGTTGGTAGAACTGTGCGGGTGATTCTGTTTCCGGGACAAAGGATCTCATCCCACACGCCTGCCATCTATGTGGCTAGGTTTGAGACTGAATTGAGAAGACGGTGAAGTGTCTGGAAGCTGAATGCAAATTTCTGCGTGATTGAATTATCTGCAGTCGCAATAATTTCCTGTCAGGGGATTCCCATTAGCCAGCGAGGAGTTCCGCAGCAACGGGGAAAAGAAGCGTCCTTGTTTCGCGCGCCGCGTGGCGGCCCGTACTGAAACTTCCAACCCGTGACTTCATGTCCGCGCATGGTGGTTCCCCAAGACGAATGCGTACAGTTTTTCGTAGGAAGTCTCGAAGCACAGAGGCCGTGTAAAGTACAGGTGTTGGTTTGAGGGTAATATCGTATTAAAACGGTAAAGTAAAACTATCCCTGTAACAGGCCGTGGAGGTCCGTAGGGTAGCGCGACGTCGAGGCTCCCACATTATCTAAAGAACCGGCTCACAGATGGCGGTGAGGTTGTCAGCCTTACGCGCCGACCGCCCCTTTACCCACAGGAAGATTCCTGGTACTCATTTCTTTTAGCGGCTGAGTCGACTCCAGGGCCATAGAGCGGCTAGAATCAGAATCATTAGGTCATTTGAAAAATCGAATGACTTAATCGGGATTCGAACCCGTCACCTTCCGGTTTGTAGCATAGTGCCTCAACCAACGACACTGCCGCGTGCCCCCTGCATTAAAATCGATCTCAGTGTGCGAGTGTGGGCTGCATTCGCCTGGCACAGGACTCTGGCTTGTGGTGAGTTCAATATGGCGTCGAATTGTAAGATGTTTGCTGAATAGCCAGTTGGAAACTGGAAGGAAGCGACTCTTGCATAATCAAGGCACTGGCGTTTTTATGGCGAGACTGAGGTAAAACACGAACACCCTAAACCAGGATAGCCGTTGTCCCGGCAGATATTCCAATCGAGCGCCTCCCGAATACAATTGTAGAACGGTGTCGCTACGTTAACCTGATCAGTACTCCAGTATTCCAGTGGCGGCTCGTGTGAACCCGGGTTCCGTAAAATTTTGGGAATATTTTGACTGGCTGAACAACTGTTAGCGTCCTGAGAAGGACTTTCGTCCGAAGTTCGCAAAAAGTAAAAGGTAAAGTTGTCCCTCTGATTAGTTGATGAAATACCACGCCATGAAGACATATGGTGGAGTGGAGGTATAGCAGCACGTATTCTTGACGTCAGAATGAAGGCAGTGATCAGCTTCACGCTTCTGCCGCTTTATTTTCGGACATGGAGTTTTCGCTACCCATTGCATGAGAGGCTGGGTGGAGAAGAGACAAATCTCTGGCCCCGACTTGGAATCGGACACATATTTTCCTGTCATCCCGCTATGACAGGCTGTATTGATTGTCACGTGATTGAGTGACTGTAGACGGGGTTTTGATTGGTAATCGGATTTATTGAACACTTACAGAATGTAAATACTAGTAACTACGACAGTCTCACTGAGTTACACACTCCAAAGATCACTGTAACTAGAACGCAAATAAAGTCTTCTATTAGCCTTTGCTTGATAACGGCTTCCAACAGCGGATACTCCCCTTCCTCTGGGTTCCCGAACTGTCCCCGGCCTCAGCTACCAGCTCCTCACTTCTTACAACTGTAACTCTTCACAAGTCCCTCGACATATAGACCCGGAGCGGACCGAACAGAAAGACCAGTTTTCATTATTGCATGTTCTCTCCTTGTCGGCAAAACAAGGTCTCCACAGAGTTGTTCCCTAGCAACGGTTATTGTACTGTCGCCTGTTTACACAGCTGTTACTTGGCAATGGATCTACATGTTAACAATATTAATGAATGTAATCAATCTTGAAATATGCTAAAACGTTTCACATATTCAAAAGAGCGTGGCAGTTTTACAGCGCACTGAGGGGCCACTCCATACTGGCCTGCCCCGCTGTATCAATTCAGTCCATTTGGCAGTGGCGATTATATCCTTTGTTTCAATTGCAGTCCCCAAGGGGGCTTTAAACAAATGACTGTCACTCCATATTATTTTTGGACATCACACTGCAAGAACTGCATAAGTAACTTTCGGCTCAACCTGATGATCACCTAAGTAACATATAAATGTACCTCACAGGAAACACATGACGTCACCGCTACAAAGCCCAACCGGTTAATGTTGTTTAGAGAAACAGTCGCTGTTTGTTGCGAGAATTATACGGGACACATAAATATTCTCTGTGGGCAGAATCAACAGTTCTACTTGTTTTCACGTTATTTTCTTGCTTGGAGGTGACATGTTCCTCCGAAACGTCGGTTGATTTTCAAAAACGGACTACATGACGTTATATCCCAGAAGTAATTCTATAAGATTTAAAAGCCCAGCCCTCACTGATGTCTTTAGAGATTTTCCTCAGTCTCTCCAAGAAAATGCTTGGATAATAGCTCGAGTTTGGCGACTGCCTCGTCCTTCCACATCCCTTTTACTTTATTCTGTTACATGACGCTGTATCAACCTGAGATACTGACTGCATCGTTAAATAGACAAATATACAGATTAATGTGAACATAGGTCTGGTAACTTGTGTTTATTATATGCCAATGCAAGAGGAATCCAACGAAATCTTTCCTCCGAAACGTCCATGAACGTTACCAGAATACAGGGTAAAACATCCCAGAAGATAGTACTCGTCATAGTTACAGCTACAAGAACCCTCATTCTATACAGGTTTGTCTGATATTTTCGAAACATATCATGGGGCTATTGACTTCAGTCCGTGTTGCAGAATCCTTGGAAAGCTAGTGGTAGCTCAGCTACTCAGGTGTAATGGGAGCCGAAAATTCATTACCATGTACTAGAGATCCTGCTTCTAGTTTTTATCGTGAGCCAGATGAATCCAGTTCACGCCTTCCGATCGTCATTTCTTATGATATTAATTTTTAATATTATCCTCCCATCTTCTCCCAAGTCTTCAAAACGGTTTCATGTCCTGTAAGGTCTCATATATACTATCATGTATTAGAGATGACTTTTGCTGCCCTGGGGCCTTGTGTCATTCTCAGTGTCAATCTTGAGAGTTATGCCTGTCTTACACTACAGCATTTCACTTCTTTTGTCCTCATTTTGAGCAGTGGTTTGTGTGTGTGGTGTAGCTATCTGTCATACCGGCGTCGGATTAGCCTCCACCTCTCAACACATCTGGTGCTCGGCGCCATTGTTCAGTCCTTCAGTCAGTAATCTTCATTCAGTATGTAACTGTTCAGAACCTAACAAATGGTCCAATGATAAAGCCTCAGTAACAGGACAAACGCTGAAATAATACTGCAGATTTGGCCTCCATGGCTTCTTCATTTGTTTCCATGCTAGTTGCCTGCACCCTAGCGGGCGAAACTGTAAGCTACGTCTCGTGTATCGTTCCCTGCTATGGTTACGAATGCAGGAATTCTCCGGGATTTAAGACCGCCTCTGTGGTCTAGTGGTAAGAGTTCCTGGCTACAGATGCAAAGGTCCGGGTTCGATTCCCGGCGCTACTAGATTTTCTGAGAAGTAGTGGGTCTGGAACGGGGTCCACTCAGCTTCGTGAGGATAATTGAGGAGCTATTTCAAGGAAATATTGGCTCCGGTCTAGAAAACCGAAATTAACGGCCGTGGGGATTCGTTGCACTGACCGTGCGACACCCTCTGTCCCCAAAAGTTGACGCTAACTTCTCCGACAAGTGGCGGTCGTTCGGTCGGTATTGTTCACTTGTGGACTACAGACCACGTAGTTTGGGTCCCATGACCATATTCCCCCCCCCCCGACTTTTAGTGTTTTCAAATGGAACCTCCTCTTCGACGAGAGGAACCTGACTAATATTGGTCACTCACTCACTGAATTATACTTTGAAGCCTGAAATTCATTTAAATATTTTTTAATAACTCAGTTCGTACCTCACAGGAAATAACACTTGCGCTAAGGTATTTGTATAGCGACTGGCTACGGGCTGGACGACCGAGGGGTAGGAGTTCGAGCCCCAGTAGGGTCAGGAATTTTCTCCACAGCGTCCAGACCGGCTCTGGGGCCCATCAGCCTCCTATCCAGTGGATACCGAGGACTCTTTTCCCCGGGGTGTAAAGCTGCAGGCGTAACTTTACCATACCTACCTTACCTCACAGGAAACACATTACGTCTCCGCTACAGAACCCAGCCGGTTAATTCTGTTTATTGAAACAGTCGCTGTTTATTGTGAGAACCATACGGAACACGTACACTCTGTGGACAGATTGTAGAGTTTTAATTCTTAAGCAGTACGGTACATATAGTTACCACGTTCCTGTAAAATAATAAACTGTTTTTCCATTTCAATTCACGTTGCCATGACGTGTCCCGTCTCCTTCCAGCCGCTACTGGTTTGTTCTCGGACTGTACGTGACACAGTCCCGCCGCTGCGAATACCAAGACGAAGTCTGACAGCTCCTTTATATAACCCTCTCGAAATGAATTTCTAGTTATGTGGGGTTGGCACAGGGTGTAATTACTCGCAACCTTCTATCAACCCTTTCCTTAGCGGACGTTGAAATTAGACGCCTCCTTCCCCGTCTAACATGATTACCACCCCATCACCCCCTCCACTTCAGTACGTACAGTGTATATAGTGTATTTTCTTTTCGTGTAGCGAACCGGAGTTCAGTACATCGACTGTACAGAATTATCAGACCTTGCAGACTCCATTGCTATGTGGATTTGTATTGGATGACGTCAGAGCTCCTCTAAACTGAGCCTTGTCCATACAGAATGAGAACCTCACCATAAATCATTTTTGAATTGATTTTCCAAGCACTGACGGCGGTAGTGAAGGTACTGTCCGTGCTTGCAGACCCGCGCGCTCTCGACAGACGGAGCAGTGGATTTGGTCGGGTACACTGAATTGGGATAATGGCTGCAGGGTGTGTATGGGTTATGGCAAGGCCTTATTATTATTATTATTATTATTATTGGAGGGGGTGGGTTTCCCCATGCACTTAGACCAGTTATTGGTCCATTGTGCGTCCCCCTTTAATTTCTACTGTCCCCATACCCTACCGGTAGACGGTGCGTGCTATCAGTCCCGTTGAGCCAACGAGGTCGGCCCTCGGTACCTTGATACTTCCCCCATCTACCAGAGGCATTGGAAAGTACTTGGGCGGGAAAGTTTTTACCTAATAGTTTTGCTCATGGCAAGGCCTTAGTTACAGTGCATCACCCTCTCTTCCACCTATACTGCAGATATAACCACTGCCCCGCTATTTCTTGCCATATTTATCGCTTATCTCCACTCGTAACCCAGAGGCCAGGTTCAGAAAAATGGCCCGTGTTAGATACGCCGTTGTGTCCAAGCACCACGCCATGAAGGCACAGGAAGAGGGTTGAACTTCACGCTACGGCTGCATTATCCTAAGGACACAGTGGATAGGAGGCTGAGTGGGTCCCACAGCCAGTCTGAAACCATAGATGGGAAATTCGAACGCATGGTCGCCCGGTCACATTCCTAATAGTGTCTGTAGTAGTTCGTGGTTTTTTCCTCAGGCTTCCTCAAGGTAGGCCTTGACAGGTTCCTTTCCCATCATGTCAGATTCATTTTGTTCACCCAATGATGACGTATATACGCGCCGGGAGTCAGAACCGCGGACACCGTCATTAAGTAAGCCATCTGTAAAGAGAAATGAGGCATGCGGTAGCGTAGTTGGTAGAGGCATTGCACTCCAAGCCGGAAGGTCGCGGGTTCAAGTCCCTTTACCTATGAAGTATACAGTACACTGGGTAAGGGATAATATTTGTGGTCGAATATTTGTGCGCGATATTCATGGGAGATGTCGTTAAACGTCGGCCTCGACATATCGTTCGGTAACATTTGGGAAAGGGAAGGAGCAGGAGGAGCTAGGAGCGTAGAAGCCTGTACAACAAATTACGAGGCATGCCCCGCTGAATCCTCGACGAGTCTCTATATGATTCTGCTTAAAGTTGCGATCGTTTGGAGTGTAAACGAACATTGTAACTGACCGCGGCTGATGTTTGCGTGCGGGCAAGCAACTGGGTGGCAGCCCTAGTCTCATAGCCTTTCAGACATCAGCATCCCCCGCAGCAAGGGGTTGAGGTCACTGGGAAGAGTTTGACGGGGTGGGGGGATAGCAATGCGTGCACCAGGGCTGTCCATGCACTGGTCCTCAGTGCCAAATGTAATTTTCTGTCCCATCCAGTGATCACTGCGGGAGATTTCCGCGGTGTGCGTGAAGGTGACCACTCACCTCCAACTAATGCCGAAGACAAGAATACATGGATCTATAGATGTACGCCCCCATACTTCTTCATGGCGTAGTTGCTAAATTTGTTAAGCACGGGGACAGATTTAACTTTGTCTTGCGACTCTGTCAGGTGCCAGATTGGGTAGGATGTAAGATAAAGTGTAAAGTAGTCCCCATGCTTAATTATTTAAGCACTACACCATGAAGATATGGGGGAGTGGATGTATAGCTCCACCAATCTTGGCCTCTTCATTAGATGGTGATGGGTGGTCAGCTTCATGTCCCGGATGCTTTATCCCTGAGGAAAGAGGCCCCAGTACCCTTTGCCCTGTAGGGAATCGAACCCCAGCCGTCCAGCCCGTCACTGTGCCGACCGAGCTACCGAGGCAGCTGGTAGGATTATGGATGAACGATAAACTGAAAATGATCTGCAAAGGAGCGGTCGTGTTATAACTGAGGATAAGTAGGACCTCAACCAGGGTAAGCCGGTGTCCCGGCCAGGATTCGAACCCGGCGACTCTTGGAGAGGAGTCAGGAACCTTACCGCTATGGTAATCCGCACGGTGACACACGTGAAGGGGGGGAAAGGACGAATTATCGGTAGAGTTACCCCTGCGTTTAACTAAA
Source organism: Cryptotermes secundus (assembly GCF_002891405.2). Classification (NCBI taxonomy): domain Eukaryota; kingdom Metazoa; phylum Arthropoda; class Insecta; order Blattodea; family Kalotermitidae; genus Cryptotermes; species Cryptotermes secundus. Next base: position 380,396 of record NW_019733339.1, read on the forward strand.
CATCACACCAGGAAGACATGAGGGTGTGGAGTTATAGCTCCACGCATTCTTAACCTCGGCACCAAATTTAGGCCAGTGGTCGGTGTGACGCCTCGGCTGCTCTACTTTAATTTTCAGTATCATTTTCTGCCCTTTTGGAAAATAACACCAGATGCTTGGACGCAAGGACTAGCAGTTGTCCTTGTCCGCGCAAGTTTGGTCTATCTGCGCATCGCCTTGTTCTTACAATGTGCCTTAAACCTTTCTTTCTTCATAAATTCTTATTATTAACTCTATCAGCTACTGAAATAAAAGGGGGGGGGGAAGATTTCGATGGTGCGGTTACAGTTGCAATCCGTCAAGACTGTAATATTAACTGTGTGACTAGGTTATGTAGTTACACAAAAGTAGCTCAGCCCCACTAAGCGGGAAATACACAAAATTATAGAAAGAACAGTATTGACTTCTCCAGTACGACGCGGTGTATTAGGTAAGAACGTTACCGACGTTTCGAAGAGTTGTACTGCTCTCTTCTTGAAGGTTGAAGAATAAGTCAGGCAAGTAAACAGCAATAACAGCTCTACCTTACTCTTAAACCCTGAAGATGGAGGCAGTTCGTTCATCCGAAACCTCTGTGAACGTCTGCCGAGCTACACGACGTCAAATCGCAGAAGAGTGTGCTGCACATGGTCAAGCTGTGAGAACCTCAAATCCAGAACGTGTAACAGATTTCACGTAAGACAGTTCATAGGTGAGGAAGAAATTTGGACGTCCTTTGGTTCCGTCGCATAACTTCCGGTCCGGTTTCCTCTGCCTCCGATCTGAAAGCCACGCACTGGGACCTCCAGGGCAGAGCGAAGCTCTCCGGTGGGCGGTGCGGCCTATGCTTCACGGCTCGCTTGGCCAGCCAGAGCCCCCCCCCCTCCAATTACATTAGCAAACGTAAAGCAGGGTTCGCAGCGTTTTCTGCCAGACCTCACAGTCATTTCCAGGAAGGTCGTCCTCAGACGAAGTGCGTGTAACGCCGTGCACTTCGGGGACAAGCCGACGTTTCGGACCTTCGGCGTGTTCAGGATGCAGGCTCCGAAACATCGGGGCTGTCTCCGAACCACATGTCATTATAACCCAAAAGAGCGTTCTCTTCAGAGCCAGCGCTGTAGGAACGTCAAATCCGACATCGCCTCCAAATGTTTTCTTACTAGAAGACTCGTCCTGTACTTGGTTGTTACTAACTAACTAACTAACTAACTAACTAACTAGCTCGAAGGGTAGCAGAGTTTTCTCACTGCTACTGCTGTTTCTGCATTGGATCTAGAGATATTCATATATTTGGGGCAAAGCGGCCAGAGCGCAATGCTTGCAGCTCATTTTGTCTATTGCTGAAACGCAGATGGGCGGAGCTTTGCCTCCACTCCTTTGTGACGTGGCGCTTAGCCACAGTGGCAAATTAATATTTTGCGCGTGGCGCTGTAACGTGTTTCTTTTGTCTTCTTCGAGTCAATATGTTCTCTTCAGCGTGACATGTAGGTGCAAGTCCTTCAGTGTGATCATCTTCAGGAAGTACCGCCCTGGGCGCGGGGGAGGGGGGGCGGAGAGGTTGGAGCGATGTTCTCCCCTGTCTAAATCTACGGCAGTTATATGAACTCGATTCCCTTTTATCCTATTTAATAATAAAGCCCTCTAGAGCCCTTAGGATTAATTTGAAATCAGTGCTCTCTGCACATCAATTATACAAGCCTGTACATTAAAACCCAGCCTTAGTTACCATAGCAACTAGTAAAGAGTTCACTAATATCCAATTCAAATGAGAGGGATGATTTTCATGTGCTCATATATTAAGTCACAGTTGTTCTTGATCGCTGGGAAGCAAGAGAGAAACTTAGCTAGACGTGACAGAATTACAGCCCAAAAATTCATGATATGGCCATCCATAAACTTGCTGTGTTCCTAAGCACTCCCGCAAATCATTGCCACTTCTGGTAAAATTATTATACAGGGTGTTCTTTTTGTGTTATAACGTATAAGAGTAATTCAGAAGAAATTATCAGTCCATTATTTCATGGAGCAGTTATTGCTGTTGTGTCAGCAGTGCAGGTAGAGCTAACTGGAAACAATTCAAAATATACCAGAGGGACTTATACGAACCGGGTAGCAATCGAATCACCGCTCTGCTAGCCTCCTCGGTAAGTAGGTAAAGGGAAGATAATATTATGGCATGTCGATCCATTGCTAGGCGGCAACCGCGATATGTGCGACTGTACGGCGGTCGTTGCAAGACAGCGGCCCGAAAACGACAGAGGAGCGATGTTTTCTCTACGGCCCATGTCGAAGTGTTATAAGGGGGGGGGGAAGGTCTATAGTTTAGTTATCTGTGGGACAGTCGCCACCCCGCAAGAACGTAAACACGGAAGCAGAAGACATTGTTGGGATCCGTCAACAGGCAGCGACTTGTGATGACACAGCAGATTAAGAAGTCTTCATACGTGCTGTAGTAAACTGTAGAGTGTGTGAATTATCGATAGTGCTATAGTTACTTGTGGTTACGATCTGTAAGTGATCAACCAAACCAATTACCAATCGAAACCCCTTCTGTAGTCAATCACGCGACAGTGTTGTGGCATATTTGCTCAAAGAGAGAACTGTGGAGACAGAGAAACAACCGTTGTTAAGTAATGCCTGCATGCAGCAGTAGAGGTGACACGATACGTGACGCGCCCAGCCGTTGCTATGGAGCGATTGGGCTCTAACGTCACACAACAGTACAGTAGGTGTTGCAGGCGGCGTTATCTGTGGGTTCGCTCCGAGGCTATGTGATTCGACCAGCCGAGTTCAGTTCAGCGAGTGAGTGCAGTGCAGTTGAAACCGATCTGTGAAGGAGCTGAGGGTGTATGGTTAACCAGCGGGAAGCGGAAGCTAAAGAACCTCCATTGTTAAGATCCGTTACTAAGAAATGCCGGGTGAAAACTTTGCAGAGGAGTAGCCATTGTTGAGAGCTGTTACCAAGTACAGACTAATGAAAGTAGACTTAGTGGGGAGTGATTTGTAGTGTGGAAATCAGCATTAGTGTTATAGTTATGACCCGTAAGAGGTCAGTAAATATATTCATTAGTCCAAACCCCATCTATAATCACTGATACACGTGATAGTATATTACTGAATAACCATAAATTCGATTGGGAGTTGCAAGATGCACCGTAAGAAATTAGAAATGGTTCAGATTCAGGAATGTGAAGAAGGAAGCGAAACCACTCGTTGGGAATTATAAATTCCCCACGAAATTCAGCGTATTTTGCTATTTTGGAGTAGGAGAGATGTACAGGGCACCCATAAGACCCTGATTTATGGAAATAATAATATTAACTCGCGTGACTTGCAGAACACAACACTAGCACCATGAGCACGGACGTTGCACCTATACCATCCTCGATGCCTTGGAGAAATTAGAGAAAAAATTCACATTCCTGGGCTTATCTGATAAATAAATCCGGGATTTGCACAATAACAAATTTGTAGGCGCCTCATGAACAGTCTGTATAGTATGTCATCTATTTTTTTTATTGCTAGTGGGGTGGGACTAAGTCCCTTGTACTGCGGCCACTTCTGGCCTATTGTACCAGCCCCAAGATGATAGGTGATGGTGATTGTGGAGCAGTTGGTGGAATGAAGATTGGCAGGGGAAACCGAAATACTCGGAGGAAACCTGCCCCAACGACACTTTGTCCACCACAAATCCCACTCGACCAGACCCCGGGATCGAACCCGGGCCGCCGCAGTGGGAAACCAGCAACTAACCGCTTGAGCTATGGCGCGGCCATATGTCATCTTAATGCAGAGCCGTGTTAGGGACATGCATCAGTGTCATGTTATGCTGCTACACCCCGGACCTCTCAGGGAACACCGGTTGTTGTGTTGTGTTTCAGATATGAGCATCCATCCTTTACGAAATTACAGCAGTGTTTCTTGGCGTATCAATGTTCCCAAATTGAAAGCGAGTCAGTTATAACCCCGAGGGAGACATCTGTTGTAATGTAGGTTAACGAAGCGGTCCTCCCTGCAGAATCCCCCCCCCCCTCGGTTGTGTCCTGACTTGCATATACCGTTTCCCCTCATTACGTTTACCACTACCGTGTTACCATCTGCTTTCACATTTTAAGAGGCTCAATTTTTGCACAGCGACTAATCCGAGGGATATGATAGCGTATAAAGATGTTCACTGACGTTTCGGAGGACCATGCTGTCTCCATCTTCATGGTCGAGATGTGAGCCAAGCATGACACCAGCAAGAAACGAAGAACGAGAAATTAAATTCTTCCGAATGGTCAGTAAGTTTTTACCAGGCTACACGGTGTAGCATTGTAGAAGGTAGTGCTTCTCGTGTTCATCGCAGTGAAACCTAAGGTCCAAAAGCATTTATGTTCCAGAACGTCATTAACGGGTTAGTCTCTGTAATGAAGTGCGCTGTTTGTTTCCTGCCATGTGGGCCATAAATTTGTATATACTTTCTGTCGCGTTTCGTCATATTTAATGTCCTCTGAATTCTCGTAATGCTAATTAATGGATTATTTCCTCTGTACACCCAGGCTTGTGAGCACTACTCAGGTCTTGGATATCATCGGTGCCCGAAACTGATATATACTCTGTCCGCAGCATCTTTGGAGGCTACGTCATTCTGTGAGTGGGCAACCTAACAGAAGAAAAATCCCCTGTATGTAGAACGGCATCTGCTTTCTTTTCGACCATTAACTTAACTGCCCTCGCGAAGTTAGCAAAGTATTTACATCTGAGGTAAAGAATACCAAGCCTTCGGCCTGGTGTGTCCCACCCAGTGTTCCTTCCGCGCTGCGCAGATGCTCAGCGGCTGTCGTAAACCGACGCACGAGTCTAACAAGGGAATGGTCTTATCCGACATGTCGAAACCTGCCATGATTTTTTTTTTCACTGCAAGAGTACACACAACAAAATTCACTGTCAAAATTTTAGCTGCTAATACGCACTGCAAGTATTTTTTAAAAATTGCTGAACATGGCCAATATTGTAGCCTGCCAGACCCTTGGAGAAATGTCAACCCCTAGCAGAGCAGTACGCAACACGGCTGACTCACAGCCTAGGCTGGGGTTGTACTTGTACAAGCCTCTGGTACAAGCCGTTCCGCGTACAGAAAAAAATGAGTAACTTCGGCAATTTTTAAAAAATACTTGCAGTGCGTATTAGCAGCTAAAATTTTGACAGTGAATTTTGTTGTGTGTACTCTTGCAGTGAAAAAAAAATCATGGCAGGTTTCGACATGTCGGCTCAGACCATTCCCTTAGTCTCCTGCGAGCGTTTGTTGGTTTACTATGTAGTCAGTTTGAATTAATAAAAATAAAATCGAATAATGAACTACATTTTTGTTGTTGTTATTTTTGGGAGCTTTATGTTTAATGTCTGTCATGCATCTTTTTCAATGATCTCTGCCCCCTGGTTGCCCAAGGCTTCCGCATTTGCATCCTCGGATTAGAGGGAACGTTAGTACCACTAAATTTGTTGCCATTCTCCTCTCGATTCAGCAACTGCAGACTGGCCGGTCGATTAATGGGAGTTCGATACCCGTCAAGAGATTTTTCTCTTTTCCACAACGTTAAGACCGAAAATGGGACCCATCCAGTTGGTACCGGATAGTTCTCCCGTGGGTAAATCGGCTGGAACGTAGAGATGACAACTCACTTCCATCTAATGTCGAGGTTAGGAACAGGTGGAGCCTTACTTGCACTCCCCACACATCTTCATTGTGTGATGCTTAGTTAAGTACAGGGACGACTTTACGTTAGCGGTTAATGCATTAAGGCCATTAATTTACTGAGTTGCACTGTGGTGCAGAAGCGCTGTAGGCCCGCAAGTGCAGGTTGTGCCTTCAGGCGCAGCGTGCGGCCCCCGTTATCTCAGTGACAGACGAACTTTAGCGCTTAGCCGCAGTTCAGATCAATCACTTCTCCCGCAAGTTAGATAACCAGCAATTCTTGTAACGAGCTTGCGCTCGGATTCATCAGTCATGTCGCCCGTACCAATTCCACGGGGGCGCCATCTTACGAGAAATCCGCTCCGTAGGATCAGGATGCAAATTGACATCCTAGACCCGCGATAACTCTTGTCTACTTCATCCGGTTTTCACGTCTTTTCCCTTTTGTGGAGAGTGAAACGTTTCCTTGCGATACGGGGGGAGCAAGAGAGGTAGGGCACGCAGGAATACCCGTTCTTCCCCCGGGATATGGTCGCTTTCTATGTCAGTGTCACAGTTTACTCAGGTAATCAGAAAATAGACGGGGAATGACGATTCGAATCCCACCACAGCACTTCGCTTTAACATCCATGGATCCCTTGGTGTTCTCTTATAAGTCCGCGGTAGGAGACAGGAAATTTACCTTTGCCTTTGCTTGCTTATCAGACGCCATTGCTTGGCCGGCTCGTGGGAAATGAATTTTCTTTTATTTATCCCTTGGTTCTGCCGCCCACCTTTCTTTTACTTTCAGCTCACATAAATCATTCTCTGCATCTTCTAGGCATATTTTTTAATTCGCTTAGTGGGGGGTGGAGTCCATCTGGGTCCACTCGGCACGGCGGTCACTGATTTGCCTATTGTACCTGGCCCGAGTGATTATGACGATGGAAAATTTGGTGGAATGAAGATTGGCAGGGGAAACCGAAGTACTCGGAGAAAACCCGCCCCAGCGCTACTTTGTTCACCACAAATCCCACTTGACCAGACCCGGGATCGAACCCGGACCGCTGTGGGTAGCCAGCGACTAACCGCTTGAGCTATGCAGCGGCCAATCTCTAAGCATCTTAGTCTGGCTCTTCTCACTTCTCTTTTATCTTCTGTCCTGCTTTCCAACATTTCGTTATCCACCCTTGGTTGATTCATTCTATTCAACATACTTCTTTCCATTTCCACCCCGGATCAGGGGCTTTGAATGATTTCCGGTTAGTTCTGACTCCCTACACCCCTTGCCCAGCTACTAGTCCATATACCTTCCTCAGGATTCTAACAATTTTCGTTTAGCGAATGAATATTCATAGAGCAATGCTTTAGCATTCCTTGGCGTGTGAACCCCGGAGGTTTATTGCCCTAATCAACTTGCAATCCGCAAATAAGCTCTGAAAGTGTGTGGCGATTTTATATCATTACATCTACTGTGTTTCTGGACATTATCCATGTCCTGCCTCTATTTTAAATATGCAACGTTTCGGAGACTGGATTCTGTCTCCGTCTTCAGGTGGAACCTACTCACTCAGCTGAACCCAATCGATTCTTCTAGTCTCTATATCCGGACACCAGCCCCAACACAAGACCCGATATTATAGCGTGTACAGCCGTTGCTATGCTATAGTCGAATAAACAACGGTTTCTAGGGAACAGATGTGTAAACACGTTCCCGCGGCAACGAATACACACCCTCCAATAGAGTTTCTGTTGGAAACGGCGTTTTGTGCTCAGTCCGTGCAAAGTGGTTATAAGGAAGACAACTGGTGCGACCCAGTTAGTTGTCAGTAGTTAGTCGAGAGTTGAGTTCTGTACGGGTCGTTATGAAGATCGGACATGAACGCGAGAAGCTGGATCTCCACTGTTAGAAGCCGTTGCTAGGGAACGGCTGATGACACAGCAGGCTGGAAAAAGGCTTAATGGGTGCTGTGGTGACCAAGCACAGCAGAAATCACCAGTGAGAGTTAAGACAAACATTAAAGAACTCCCCACACATGAGACCTAATGCATATATCCATGCACTGTTCCACGGATACTTCTGTTAAAAACAGAGTGCTATCAGGATAGAAGTCATCACTAAATGAGACAAATTCTGTGTATGGTGCCAACTTTCCCATGCTGGCAATCCCCAGAAACACAGTGATTGTATTATAGCTCCGTGTTCATAGCCAGCTAAATCCAGTTACATTTTGCAGTCCTGTTTACGGCGTCCGTATCCGTTTGCACTGACATCTGTAGGAACAATGGACAAGGAGCCAATTAGAGTCTCGCGTCTGCATGCATCTGGCGGGATGCTTTATTGAATAGAATTCTGCGCTAAAACCGTCCGCTGTGTTTCTCTTGCTTGAAATGAAACATGCTTCCTTCTTATCTTCACATCTTCCTTCGTGTCTGCTTCGCGTGCACAGTTGTTGGAAACTCAGGAAGGGCTATTGTCCGTAACTCATGACCGGGATGAGAATTCCCTTGCCATTATGCTCAGTCGGTTCGCGTCCGATCACTACCTGGGAGTTCTGGGTTCTAACCTTGGTTGGGGACGCGGTCTGTCAGGCGGTAACGTTCAAAATTGTCATTCGAGTAAGGGAGAGAATGAACATGGATGATGTGGTTTCAAGACGGCCGTTCGTCCAGCCAGCGTACCCACTTCGCACAACGTATTTAGGTGATCACCAATGACAAACCGATAGTGAAGAGACAGATACAGAAATTTTTTTACCATGGACACAACAATTCGCCATTGGTCCTTATTATGAGCCAGATTAATCCGATCTATACTTTCACATTCTTCTAAGATTCAATACATTATTATTTTTCATTCTTTGTCTGGTTCTTCCAAGTAGTTTTCTGTCAACATTTTGTGTTTCCCATTACCAGTGCCTATATAATATTTAGTGAACAGCGTAAATTATGAAGCTCCTCTTTATGTAATTTTATTAAGTGTGCTTTTACTTTCTCCCCCTTAAGTCCATACTTTCTCATCACCCCTTCTCGAACGCCCACCGTTTACGTTTTTGCCTTAATGTGGCAGACGGAATGTCACACCCATACAAAACCAAAGGTAAATCTGTAGTTAGGCTGCCATTTTCGGGCAGCGCGCAAACGGGGAAGGGATTACCTATGGCCCTGGAGTTGACTCAGCTTTTATTAGAACTGAGTACCAGGAATCTTCCTGGTGGTAAAAGGCGGCCGGTTACGCGTAAGGGTGACAACTACACCGCCATCTGTGAGCCTGTTGTCGAGAAGACGTGAGAGCCTCGACGTCTCACAACACTATGGACCTTCACGGCCTGTTACAGGGATAGCGTTACCTTAATTTCTTAATGAATTCGTGTAAATTATACACATCAGGCTGAAACGGTACTGTTGGTACACAGATTAACTCTTTAAAAGACGTGGTAACTATATTACCACGTGCTCCACCACCCATAAACTGTGCATTCTGCCCCCCGCGGGGGTTTCGCCAGGTACTCGCGGTGAACAGCGACTGTTTCCCTGGACAGCAGTAACCGGCACAAATTGGCTTTGTAGGGCATGTTGCCAGATGGTGTGTGTAGCCGCAACATTGTAGGTTTGTGTTCGCTACGCGCTCGGTTCGAATCTCCACCGGGACACCGACTGTCATGAGGGGTTTCGTGATTTTCCTCAGTCCCTCCAGAAAGGGCATGATCAGCTCCTTCCATGTCCTTTCCAATTCTTCCTACCGTCCGGGTTCTGTGAGCAATTTGAAGTAACTCGAAAGAGGAAACGGGAGGAATTAGTGAATTGGTAGGGATATGGAAGGAAAAGGCCGTAGCTAAATTTGAAGGTACTGGCCTGGATTTTGCTCACGGCGATTGAGGAAAACCATGAAGGACCTGATTACATCGGTGTTACCGCAGAGATTCGAACCAGACGCCGCTCGAATGCAAGTCAGAATCGTTACCGTGTAAGCCGGCTTCAAACATGCTGAGGCAGGTGGTACGTCTGGTAACCGCAGGGAGCTCAGTGGGTTTTCTTTGGGGTCCGCGCGCTATGGTTGATAGGAGATTTATTTGAGAAGCACTAAGTTGAGAAGGCTGACAGCCCTGATAAACAAGTGAGCCCTGGTTTATCTTTTTTCTCTTCTAGTAATCTGTTGCTCTTTCTTTTCATTGTCCATGACCTTTACCAAGCATCCTCGAAGTATTTAAACTTTTCCTTTGTTCCCATTCCGTCTGTCTGTTCGCCTGAATACACTTGCCGCGCTGGGCTGTGACGTTCCTGTTTTAAGCACAAAAATAGGCATAACGTACAGAACTGTGAAGAGTTAGGGCAACATACTGAAGCAAAGATCCACTCTTGAGAAGCTAGTAGTCGCAAAGCGAGCAAATTCAACACGTTCTACAGAATCCGAAGGTTCATTACTGTGTTCACGAGAGCCCGCCACTGGTCCGTACCCTGAGCCAGATAAACTCATTACACACTGCCACAGCCCATTTTTTAAAATCCATTTTAATAATATCCTTTATTCTCCGTCTAGGTGTCCTGATCCTTTTCCGTATTTACTTGTCGTCTCGAAATTTAAGTGCCCTGTGCATACGCATTTCATCTGAACAGCTTGGCAGTTGATATAGCGTAATTCGATAGGCAAATTGATGTGCTGGACCAGGAAGTTGTTGCCATGACAGTTAATGCCGTGAGACTGTCAGCTGTTGATCTGACGTCATAGTGACGTAGTATCTGCGTGTTTCAGCAGTCATTTGTTTCACTTCGTTTTCATAATTCGTAATTTACAAATGCAGCAGTAACTATACATACCAATAACATTAACATTGAAATGTTCTACATTCTGCCCACACAGGTTATTTGTGTTCCATATGGTTCTTAAAATAAACAGCGACTGTTTCCCTAAACAGCATTAACCGGTTGGGCTTTGTAGCGGAGACGTAATGTGTTTCCTGTGAGGTACGAGTTGAATTTGTATATTACCCTGCGATTCGTAGGAGGCGACGGAAAGGGAAGTCACATCTGAGAGAGTAAAATATGGTCGCGAGTCCCAAGGGACTCGGACCCGAGAAAGACTGTGCTGGCATATACAGCATATACAGAAGACAGACCCGTCCTCTCGTCAAAGAGGGCGCCCCACAGAAACAAGACAGTAACTGCCAAACAGTAATAAACATCTGGTCAGCTCCAGATGAGGCTCGGAACCAAGACTTACTGACTGACTGTCCGTCAGTCGCAGTGTGACTTTGACTTTGACTATGGTTACAAGTGCTTCATTCCATTAGTTTTGTGTCTTATGTTCTTTTCCTATGACTTCTTGCTTACTCACCTACTTACTTACTTGATCCTTGAAAGCACACTGGTAACTATATGTGCCACATGCTATAAGGTTGAAAAACTCTGTATTCTGTCCACCCGATATATTTATGTTCCGTGATTGTTACAGTAAACAGCGATGTAGTTTGTGTGAAACTTGAGGTTCTCACTATAAAGAGGACTGCCTTGAGGTGCCTGTCTCCGTGCTTTCTGGTAAATAAAGAGTTTCAGAAGAACCAGCTGTCTCAGTCTACCTTTCATTCCAATAAATTCCTCCGAAACGACGTGAGATAGACACCAGATTACACGGCGTCACATGCCAGAAACCGAGGCAGATGGCTTACGNAAGTTCTACTGTATATGTGCCACATGTTATAAGGTTGAAAAACTCTGTATTCTGTCCACACGATATATTTATGTTCCGTGATTGTTACAGTAAACAGCGATGTAGTGTGTGTGAAACTTGAGGTTCTCACTATAAAGAGGACTGCCTTGAGGTGCCTGTCTCCGTGCTTTCTGGTAAATAAAGAGTTTCAGAAGAACCAGCTGTCTCAGTCTACCTTTCATTCCAATAAATTTCTCCGAAACGACGTGAGATAGACACCAGATTACACGGCGTCACATGCCAGAAACCGAGGCAGATGGCTTACGCTGTGACTCTCGTGGTCTGTATTCCGAAGGTTCCAGGTTCGAGTCTCGGCTGGTACGCCGACTATCTTGACTGAAATTTGTCGTTATTTTCCTCAGTTACTTCAGGTGATTCCCGGAACAGTATTTCACGTTATTCCACAGTAGTTTATTTGCACTTCCTTTCAGGTTCATTATTCAATATGGTCTGGTCGACGCTGCAATGTTTACGCTACTAGGAGCTTTCATATATAAACGAACGTCCCAGAATACGGTAATCCATTCTCTGTGAGGCAGGCCTCAGAACTTGGCCTACTCACCGTTCTGGATTGCCTGCAACTGGCACCAGGTGGCAGCTACGTACGGCTAGACAATTTTGTTGCGGAATGCGCTGCACCGGGAACCTGCCTCATGAAGTCCCGAGTCGGTTCAGATGCACAGGTTTATTGTACTGAAGTTTAGCTTCATGCTATAAAATGATATGCCACTTTCGGCCTTTTGGGATTCTGTAATTTTTATAGTTCATTCACCAAGCAGTATTCCTACACACAGAGATATTGGGTTTTCGGACTTTATCCATCGTCCTGGTTTTAAGACAACTAAGAAAAACACGACGTTTCGGAAACTGGATCTGTTTCCGTCCTCAGGTGAGGGAAAACACCTATTCTGTTGAGTCCCTTAGAAAGAGCTAGATCCAGTTTCCGAAACGTCGTGTTTTTCTTAGTTATCTTAAAACCAAGACGATGGATAAAGTCCGAAAACCCAATATCTCTATGTGTTATACACCATCGTCAGAATCCTATAGTAAGTACTAGTATTCCTGCAACCGGAGTAATTTCATTACTTCAACTTCCTCGGCACAGGGACGGAGGGTCACGAAAGTAACTAGAAGGGATCGCGCCGTATGCTTCAAGATGTTACATTTACAGTAGTGCAAGGGGAGAAAGTAAATGTATACAATTTTGGTAGCAAAACCAGAGGGAAAGAGACCACTTGGAAAACCTAGGCGCAGATGGAGTGTAGTGTTAAAGTGGTTCTTAAAGAAATAAGATAGGCGAATATGGTCTGGATTCATGTGGCTCAGGATAGATACACGGTAATGAAATTGCGGGTTCCATTAAAAGCTGAGAATATCTTGAACAGATGAGCAACAATTAGCTTCTGAAGAAGAACTCTATTTTATGGAGATGGGTTTGTTTGCAACATTTGGCGGTGTCGGGAATGGACAATTCCCCAAATTCTGTGAATCCAACGCGAGAGAGCAAAAGAGATACGGGACGTCCGTGAGTGCGATGGAAAACCTACAAATATATTTTTTTTTAATCTCGGCACCGATCATCTTGAAGTTGTGGCCTCGTGACTAATAATTTTTGTGGTTTTTCTCAGTTCCTTTGTATACGTTTCTAGATCGGAAGACAAAAGATTGTGCAGAGAAGCGGTAGGATCTATGTTTCTCATTGGCTTCCTTAGTTTTTATTTTCGTAATATTCGGGGTCTGGGTGCAGGTACTGTAGCTTCTGTATTTTGAGTGACGCCGGTACTGCCAACAATATCGTTATTATTATTTAGAGGGACAGGCAGAAACCACGTCCTGTGTGTTGCGTTTCGCGTGTTCCGTTACCAGCCCACATAAACCAACCGGTTCTGGCTCTTGTGTGCCCGGCCAGCAGTTCTACCTGTCACAACAAGCGTGGACACGCATTCCAAACACGTTCTTTGTTATTTCGCGTGCAGTGTCAACCCTTCAGAACACACTGGTTACTGTACATACCGTCTACTTTAAAAAATGAGCCTGGTTAGCTCAGTCGGTATAGCATCTGGCTTAGAGCTTGACTACAGAGAGGTTGAAGTTCGAGTCCCAGTAAGGTCAAGAATTTTCTCTTCTTCACGTCGTCTAGACCGGTTCTGAGTCCCACACAGCCTCCTTTCCAACGGATATCGAGGGCTTTTTCCCCGGGTGTGAAGCTGACCACTCGCCAAGTAGTGTCCGGGATTAAGAAAACGTGGATCTATACATACACTTCCCCATACGCCTTCATGGTGTAGTGCTTAATGAGATAAGTACAGGAACAACCTTCCCTTTACCATTTGCAGTAGGAACTGAGTTTCTGAGTAATTTTAAGTGAACTTCAGGCAACAAATGCTTAATGTAGGGGAGGCTTTAACCTGATGTGCATGTTACCAGACGCTGCGCGTATATATCTGTTATTTTAACAACGGTTTCAGTAACAGTAAGGTAATGTGACAGCTTAATGTTCAATGATGAGGACAGAAGTGACCGTGACTTATTTCGAGATACTTTCCCGACATTCGGGTTAGCTCAGTCGATATAAGGACTGACTACGGGCTGGTCAGCGGGCTTCCGTTCCCCACAGGGGGAGAGATTTTTATCTTCACATCGCCTACACCCGCTCTGGGGCTCACCCACCCTCATCCATTGAGTATGGAAGGTAAAACGGATGGAGCATGAAACTGACCACTCATCTCCATATTGTGCCTAGGTCATGATTCGTGGAGCTATACCTCCATTCTCCCACATGTCTTCATGACGTACCCTTATCCCCGCATTCGCGTGGAGAGCCTGGGGATAACCACGAAATATAGTATAGTAGGTGTCCTGACCAAGATTCGAAGCAGGCGTCCCTGTAATACAAGCTTACAACATTTACCGCTTGCGGCAGCTTGTTCATTTACCAAGCTTCGTTATCACCGAAACAGTNTTGCAGTAGGAACTGAGTTTCTGAGTAATTTTAAGTGAACTTCAGGCAACAAATGCTTAATGTAGGGGAGGCTTTAACCTGATGTGCATGTTACCAGACGCTGCGCGTATATATCTGTTATTTTAACAACGGTTTCAGTAACAGTAAGGTAATGTGACAGCTTAATGTTCAATGATGAGGACAGAAGTGACCGTGACTTATTTCGAGATACTTTCCCGACATTCGGGTTAGCTCAGTCGATATAAGGACTGACTACGGGCTGGTCAGCGGGCTTCCGTTCCCCACAGGGGGAGAGATTTTTATCTTCACATCGCCTACACCCGCTCTGGGGCTCACCCACCCTCATCCATTGAGTATGGAAGGTAAAACGGATGGAGCATGAAACTGACCACTCATCTCCATATTGTGCCTAGGTCATGATTCGTGGAGCTATACCTCCATTCTCCCACATGTCTTCATGACGTACCCTTATCCCGGCATTCGCGTGGAGAGCCTGGGGATAACCACGAAATATAGTATAGTAGGTGTCCTGACCAAGATTCGAAGCAGGCGTCCCTGTAATACAAGCTTACAACATTTACCGCTTGCGGCAGCTTGTTCATTTACCAAGCTTCGTTATCACCGAAACAGTATTTGTTCAATAAATATCTGTTCTTTTTTATTGTAGGTTGTACCTCCTTGCAGAATGCCCGACAGGACTGAACGTCCGCGACTGTATCCAGTATCCGCAGGCTTTCGAAGCGGTACTGAGTGCACGTGATACTGGAGTCCGTACTCTATCAAGTTGTGTGTTGGTGAAGCAACTTATGGAACAGTCAGTACCGTATATGGCTTCCTTAATGGAATTTCGTGTGATGAACACGAGAAAGGGAATACATCCTTGTTAAGATCACGGATTATTGTGTTCAAACAGGATTTATATTCGTGCTGTGGAGACGCCCCCCATTGTGCAAGAACTTGAATTTAAAACAGCACGATGTTGAAGCTCGGCCTTGTTGCCTGGCAACAGCCATTCACCGATTGTTGTGTCAGGAACATACCGTTTTTGTTCTCTTTCTCTAAACGCGTTCAAGCCGTTATCCGCGGAGTTTCTGAAACACAACGCCAGATGTCAGGACGTCTTACGCGGTGGAGTACAGATACCTTCCTAATGCCTGTTCCCTCGGTTTTCACGTACTGCAGACACAAACCCATTGTAACAAAGCCACCCACACTATAGATGTCTCACTATGCTCAGTGAGAGATTGGCTTTGTTGCTTTTCGGTAAATATCCACCGTACCGAAACATGTTTCAAACAGAAGCTGTAGTGCTTAATCAGATCTATATTTTGTGTGATGTACCGAATTCTCATACTATGAGTCGTTTTCGAGAAAACCTGTACGGTTCAATTTGAGCTTCGTGTACACTTTCGTTTATACTGGGCCGATGCTCAAAAGTATGCCTGCAAGATTCGAAGTGTAGGACGCTGGGTCTGAGTAAAAGCGGCGCCATGTTTAGGGTGTTTGACTGCAATCGAGTTATTGTGCGGATGGCCCACATTCAGAACAGTGCTATCACACCAGCGACCTCTTAGTATTGTGTGCGACACCTTATCACTAACAAACTCCCCCTCTTCAACTACTGATATGGTTCCTTTGTGTACGGTTTCAGTGTTGGGTTTGAATAGTCACCCATTGTTGCTACTCAGCGTTGACTCACCGAAGAACACCTTCATTGTCAGTGAATTTAATTCAAATTTCGTTTCACCACAAGAGCAGGGATAGCTCAGTCGGTATAGCGACGGGCTACGGGCTGGACGGTCGGGGGTCGATTCCCGGCAGGGGCAAGAGATTTTTTTTCTACTCCACAATGTCCAGAGAGGGGGCCCACCCAGTCTTCTATCCAATAGGAACCGGAGGATCTTTCCCCGTGGGTGAAGCAGCCGGGGCGTTAAGCTGACTACTCATCTTCATCTAGTGCCGAGGTCAAGAATGGTGGAGCTATACCTCAATTCGCTTACACGTCTTCATGACGTGTTGCTTAATTAATTGAGTATTGAGACGTTACCTTTCTTCCTTGCCTTTATTTCATCACATATTTTTTTTCATTGTTGTCAGACATACAGCAATAAAATAAACTAAGTGAATTACATAATGGAGTTATTGGATCAGAGTTATAGGTCGCACCGAATTTTGCTGCAGTTAATTGCAGCAGTGAGGATTGCTGTTCATTCTAACGGGAGCAGAGATTTTGCTTTGTCTGGTTCGGTTAACTCTTTAAAGGCTGAATTTCGCATAAGTAATATATACAGACCCAGTTCGTACCTCACAGGAAACATTAAGTCTCCGCTACAGAGACCAACTAGTTAATGCTGTTCAGGGAAATAAACGCTGTTTATTGTGAGAACAAATCGGAACACACAGATAAGTGGTAGGTACAGTAACTACCGAGTTTTAAAGGGTCACGAATAAAAAATACAGAATGTCCCTGAAGTTCCAATCTAATGTATTGAAGTTGTGCAGACTACAGTAGATAGTGA
Source organism: Cryptotermes secundus (assembly GCF_002891405.2). Taxonomy (NCBI): domain Eukaryota; kingdom Metazoa; phylum Arthropoda; class Insecta; order Blattodea; family Kalotermitidae; genus Cryptotermes; species Cryptotermes secundus. The sequence goes on from NW_019733339.1 coordinate 397,258, forward strand.
GTGTATCACATTATGTGATAGTAGTGTAGTGTCGTTTTGAACCATAGGGACAAATTAGATACAATTCGACGGGACAATTCACGAACCTGAACCCAATAGCACATCATTTCTTCGGTTTGTAATGCAACAAAATATACGTATGAAATGTATGTACATTCTGTATACGAAGCTGTCATATGGAGTGAAGTAAGTGATGTTTTCTCTAGCGGGAAAGTAGCTCAGCCCAGTTCAGCTTCTGACTGAACGCATCTCACATCTGTGTCCGCGTTGTCTATCTCTCAATTATGCCTCTCCCCTCTTCTCTCTCTCTAAACAACTTTTCACTTCTTCTCTTTCCGCCAGTACAAGCATGCCACAGCCTTCTTGATACAAGTTCTTTCTCCACTTGACACAGCTCTCTTGGTAACCTGACATCGGGCCACAGCCTTGTATATGCCAGCCAGATCTCGGTTTCATTTTGGTCGCCTAGTAACCTAGCAACGTGCTGTGGGGTCCAGCCATCTGGATGTTCTTATGCACAGAGGACTGACATGGAATATTAAATTTCAGTCGTCACTCCAGATGAAGTTGTGCGTGGTATTCATGTGACGGACAGACAAACTCACTAACGAACAGGTTTCGTGGAAGCAGAAACTGAACGCTTCAAGGTCTCACTTCCTAAGGTCAAATTGTATATATATGTATTGCGCATTTGATGTGACTGTGAAGGGGGTTGTACTTTCCCACGGAATAATATGGGCACCCCGCGAGGTTTGAGGTTGTCACGGAAGGGACTGAATTCTTATAGTCCACCTCGCGAAGTCTAAGGTTTCACGGAATCCTTATCGGCCACCTCGCGGGGTCTGAAGTTAGCATGGAATTCAAATCGACCGCCTCACGGGGTCTGAGGTTATCAGGGAATTCTTATCGGCCACCTCGCGGGGTCTGAGGTTGTCAGGGAATTCTTATCGGCTACCTCGCGGGGTTTGAGGTTATCACGGAATTCTTATCGGCCACCTCGCGGGGTCTGAGGTTATCAGGGAACTTTTAGCGGCCACCTTGCGAGGTCTGAGGTTATCACGGAAGTGACTGAATTGTTATCGGCCACCTCGCGGGGTCTGAGGTTATCAGGGAATTTTTAGCGGCCACCTCACGAGGTCTGAGGTTATCACGGAAGTGACTAAATTTTTGCGGGCTAATGTTCCATTACGCTTTGAAGACATGGACCTTATAGCTCTGAATGAATGGCTGAAAGATTAATAATAAATTGAAAAGGATTTTGGAGGTGGCAGTTGTGGCCTAATGGATGCAGTGTCCGTGCGTTTGCTTAGAAGGACTAAAGGAAACCAGGAAAACATCGGGATATCCTATGCCGCGACCGAGGTTCAAACCGAGCACATACCAATTACACCTGTATAACGTTACCACTACGTCAGCCATCTCTGTATGACTTTGAAGATTACTATATTGTGGGATTTGAAGACGTTTGGAAGGAGAATGCTACCTCCATACTCAGAGTAGAAGAGTAAAGTGTATAAGTTTGTATCCCATTGAATGTGCCTAACTCCGGTGAGCATATCTAGTTAAGAAATTCTGCCCAACTTTCATAGAACGCGAATTTGCGGCTGTGATGTTCCTTGCGTACTGGAGCCCGTTAGCAGGCGAGCAGGCACTGAACGAGCTTGCGGGTTGCGATGCTGTGATCCCATGGACGATGTGGAAATGATTGAATTGACTGGGATGTAGGCTACCAGCAGGCGGACATGCACCCTGGCCCCAAGTTGCTGCCATCCAATGAATATGAATCCAATTCACTTATTAAAAACGTAAGATCTGTTCTAGCCCGTCAGAGCAGTGTCGTAACTATGTATACACCATAATTCAACATTGGAGGACCCAGTACTTTGCCCCCAGAGTGTGTCTTCNGGCTCTTCAGAGCAGTGTCGTAACCATGATTCAACATTGGAGGACCCAGTACTTTGCCCCCAGAGTGTGTCTTCCTACTGTTATTCTCCTAATAAACATCGATTATTTGCATAAACAGCATTAATTGGTACGTATTTGTAACGGAGAAGCAGTGTGTTTTCCTTAAGGTAGGAACTAAATCGTATATATTATATATACGTATTTTAGGCTCTATCTCCCCATCTCCAGGGAATCTCTGCCGTGGGATCCACACGCCATAATTATGTAAATTATTTATTCGTTATTCGAGGCGTGCTACTAGCTTACCCTATCTTAAACTTATCTCCAATTGACGCTCGAACCAAATATTTCCCGAGAGAAATCAGTATAGTTGCTACGCTACGGGCAGAACGACCGGGTTTTGATTCTCGGCAAGGACAAGAGATTTTTCTTCTTTCAAAAGCGTCCAGACCGGCTCTGAGGCCCGCCCAGCCTCCTATACAATGGGTTCTAGGGTCAAAGCGGCAAGGGCGTGAAGCTGAGCACTCATCTCTATCTAACACCGTGATTAAGAATGATGGAGCTGTACCTTCACTCCCCCATACGCCTTAATTACGTCCTGAGACGAAAAACCGAAGGCAAGCGGAATGATAGCTAAACCGGCAAATCATATTACAAGTGGTATGATGATGATGAGGATGATGTACGAGTAACCACTGCTGAAGTATAACACAAATATTTAACTCGATAAAAATTAATACATATTAATAAGCGTTTAATAATTAGGCGAGTAATATTAATTCCAGGCCGCGCCATAGCTCTAGCGGTTAGTCGCTGGCTTCCCACCGCGGCGGCCCGGGTTCGATCTCGAGTCTGGTCAAGTGGGATTTGTGGTGGACAAAGTGGCGCTGGGACAGGTTTTCTCCGATTACTTCGGTTTCCCCTGCCAATCTTCATTCCACCAATTGCTCCACAATCACCCTCACATATCATCTGGGGCTGGTACAATAGGCCAAAAGTGGCCGCAGTACAAGGGACTTAGTCCCACCCCACAAGCAAAAAAAATATTAATTCCGGATTAATTTGGAGTGCTTGGATAAATTAGTGTCAAAATGTCAGCAGGGAAGCATTTAGATAGGCCATGGCCGATTGAACCCTTGCGATGTCCAGCCCACCTCCAGATCTCACATCCAACATCTGGCACAGAATTGTGATGTTCACAGTGACCTGCAGTGTGGCCAGTATGCCGAGTGTCCATAAAGCTCCGCTCGATTTCGTTATTTGGAAAATCAGGACTGATTTGTTGCTGTATCTATGTTTGTGAACATTTTCTTTTATTCTCATCTCTAAGTCCAAGTCACATTGCGACTGACGGTCAGTCAGTCAGTAAGTCTTGATGCCTGAACGTTACGGTTTTGTTTTTTGTGGGGCGCCCTCTCTGACGAGAGGACAGGTCTCTCTTTTCTTACATGCTACTGGGTCTTGGCAGCGTAATCTTTCTCGGGTCTGAGTCCCTTGGGACTCGCGACCATATTTTACTGTCTCAGATTTGAGACTTCCCTTTTCGACGCCTCCTACGACTCGCAGGGTCACGGTGTGACCCCACTGACACGTACGAGAATTCTCGTAGGTTCATTTTTCACACCTTCGGTGAGATAAAAGGTAAAACGTATGACAATATATTATATAGTGAAATCGTGGACACGCTGTATTTAACCAAAGAACAATAATACAATTCATCACAACGGCCAGGTGACATTAGTATGGAAAAAAAAAATGAAAGAAATGGAGTTTTGTTTAGCGCAGAGAAAATCCGAGTGTGAAGTAGGGCAGCACTGTTCCCAGACTCGACGGATTTCTCTTTCAATGGCCCCCCTCTTTTCCTTCTTCCGTGGAAACAATTTCAGCGCAGCCGCACTGAATACCCTATTAGGCGGTCATCTTTTGTTATGTTTTGCTTATGGTTACCGAGGGACACACAACAATAAAACGGTTACTATGGTGACGTACAAAAGTGGATACACATATTAACGAATCAGGGTAAAAGCAGCATAAGTAGCCAGGGAGAGCGAGTTCCTTTTGAACGCTGTTGTGTCATCAATCTAACAGTCTCCACCTTGAGAAGCTAATAGTAGCCGTCCCACCAAATAATTCACCACTATTTATGACACCCGAAGGTTCTTTACCGTGATCACAAGAGCCGGTCTCTACGTCATGTTCTGAGCCAGATTAATCCAGTCCATTACCTTCCATCCATTTTTTAAGATTTGTATGAATGTTATCCTCCCATCTTCACCTAGGTCTTTCAGGTGGACGTATTCACTTCTAATTAATCGACTACAAATTTGTCACCTAATACGTACTATATTCCCTGCCCATCTCACGCTTCATGCTTAAATCTTCATAATAATATTTCGTGAGGAGTGCAAATTATGAATCTCCCCATTATGCAGACTTCCCCCCTCAAGATTTGCTTTCCACTCAAACTGTGGTCCACGAACCCCGGGCATGTGTTCAGTCCACCGTGGTTTGTGGTTTGCGACATCTTGGGAGGGGTGCTGACATGACCCTTCGTAGCATCTTGTCCAAATTTCTTCTGTGGGCTACTTCACGGCTCTGTCAGTATTCTGGGCTGTGTAGAGCCGGGTGGTATCATGTCTCATAAATGATGAATTCAGAGGATTCGGAAGGAAATTATCGTGGATTAATCGAGGTACTGTGGGGACATTTCCCCCGAATACTGAAGAAACCGACGAAGAACCTGTTTTTGTATAGTCGGATGGACACGCGGTAGCTTAGTTGGTTGAGACACTATAGTACAAGCCGGAAGGTCGCGGGATCGAATCCAGATGAGGTGGATTTCTTTTCAATTTACCTAATCCTTCCAGCCGCAATGTGGCCCTGGGGTTGACTCAGCCTCTAACAGAAATGAGTACCATGGATATTCCTGGGAGTAAAGGGCGGCCGGCACGTAAGGCTGACCTCACGGCCATCTTTGAGCCGATTGTGGGAACATCAACATCTCTCAACCCTATGAGCCTCCACGGCCTGTTACAGGGGTAGCTTTATTTTTTTATGTGAGAATCGGATCCAGCTGGCTCATAGCAGGTTCCAGTGGCGGGATCTTGCGAGCACGAGAATGGAATTTCATGTTTCATAAAAGGCTGGAGATTTCTTGACCAGCTAAGCGACTGTCAGCGAACAGGAATGGTAGCGACTTCGGTTAGTACAGCGACTTACCGCGGCAACAGTCCTATCGATGCTCATCTGTTCTGACCATGGTCTGAGTCTTCATTGTTCGCGGTCACCAAAGCAGGACCACTCATTGCTGCGCGCACTCTGTGATGTTTTGTCGGTTATGTTCCTATGTTCCAGATATTCACGAGTCTTGCTGTCTAATATCCTCTGCACTTCTCCGACTATTGCAGTTTCAGTGCTCTCAGGTTTACTGTTAGCTCGCGACATCTGGTGGTCAAATCTCGAACCCGTTGTCATGGTAACGCCGATAACAAGTCCACAGTTCAGTGCAGTTTCCGCAAACCATGTTTGGGCTGAAGTTCTCTGGCAGGAGATCACACCACGTGTCAAGTTTGAGGGACCAGCTCCTGCTTTTTATTTCTGATGTTCTGGGTTCAACTCTCGGCCCATATACCGGCTATCCTCACCCAGTGTCTTCGTTGTTTTCGTCAGGCTGTCCACGCAAATGCGGTTGTAGTACCTCAAATTTGGCCAAGGTAACTTCCTTGCACACCCATTCGAAATCAGTATGTGTCGTACTGTTGCACGTTGTGCACTGAGCAACTGTCAGCGGTACACTGTATAAACTAAACAACAGCATATTAAATGACAACTCACTCAGAATGGTGACTAGGCTTGGACAGCAATAGAAACAATGTTCGAGTCTCGGCAGGGGAAAGAGATATCTGTTTTCTGCACAGCGTCCAGGCCGGCCCTGTGCCCACCCAAAATTCTGTCCAATAGGGACTGGGGGCTCTTGTCTTCGGGTTAAAGCGGCCGGCGAATGGTATGCCTTTACTCTCCATACGTCCTAATGGGATGANTGATGCTTAATTAGGCAGAGGGTAAGCTGTAGCAGATTATAATTGTGTGAGGTCAGGTGACCGCTGAGGTTTCATTGTCTGTAGCCCCGCTGCAGCGTTAGGGTTGCAGAACATGTTGAGTCCTCTGCGCCAATCTGCTGTGGACTCTCTTGGGCTTGGGGGGGGGGGTCGATTTTGCGACGTTGTGTAGGATTGGTCAGGAAACAGCCGTCGGCTGATGTAAGGACATTTCCGGCTTTTGCGCGAAGGTACTGAGTGAAACCACTGAATGTCTCAGAATATCCCTTGTCCCTATGGAGATCCGAATCGAACACCTCCCGAACATCAGTCCAGAGCGTTGTCACTGAGCATGCACGCTTGGTTTGTCGGTGCTATAAACTGAAATTGTGGGAAGTGAGTCTCTGGGATGAGTGAACCGACAGGTTTTAGCAGCGGAGGCTGTGTTTACTTTCTGTGATGTAAGGTAAAGCTATCCTTTTGATAGGAATTGGAGGCCCATAGGGTTGTGAGACATCGAGACTCCCACATTGTCTAGACAGTCGGCTCAGAGATGGCGGTGAGGTTGTCAGCCTCACGCGCAACCGTCAGCACTTTACCCCCAGGAAGATTCTTGGTACTCATTTCTGTTAGAGGCTGAGTCGACCCCAGGGCCGTAGTGCGACTCGAAGGTTCAGGTCAATTAAAAACTCCAATAACCTCAACGCGAATCGAACTCGCGAATTTCCTACTAACAGCATCGTGCCTCAACCAGCTTTCAGCTCAACCCCCTTTCAGTGATATATATTTTTTTCAATGGCTCTTCCAGCCCATTTAGGGGTCAGGCCTCTAATTCAGTCCCGTAATCATTTTTCACAGACGGTAGGACTCCTTGGGTGGGCGATCAGCCCATCGTAAGGCCGCTACCTAAACACAGACAACACAAACACAATACATGCATATACATACACCAAACATCCATGCCTTGACTGAGATTCGAACCCACCATCACAGCGTCCGAGGGAACGAAGACTGTTCATGCCTTAGGTAGCGCTGCTACTGTGGCCGGGCGTTTCTGTGATATATGGAACATTATTTATATGAACTTGAGACTTAAGACATGAATATTTGTGACCAGATCTACGTAGAGTTTCACCTTTTACTCTTTGCTGACGTAATGAGGTTGGGCATGGCTGCAACTTGAGCCAACAGACGAAACGCAGAGGGAGATTCGTACAGCAGTATCTGCACAGGCTACGGGACCAACCCGTGGTCCCTCCTAAGTGTCCGGCAAAGCAGTCGCCGTGGTAACTATTCTGAACGTTGCTGTTTTACGCTTCGAAGTAAAGCGAATGCATATTGAAACACAGACGATTGGGTGGTGCTTTTGTCTTCCGGTCTGACGTCTAAAAACGCAAGGATTAAAATATTTGTATGCGGGTGTGAAACTCGGTCTGTCACAGTGAGGGGACTAATTTGAGAACATGGTAAATCTGCTGAGGCGAAAATTTGGATCAAAGAGGAATGAAGTAACGGGAGGTTGCAGAAAAATGCATAAAGAGGAGCTTTATAATTTGATAATGATGAAAACAGGGGGGTCGAGATGGCTGGAGCGTCTAGAAGAACTGGGGATATCAGAAATTCATGCAAAACTTTAGCCGGAAAACACGAAGGAAAGAGCCCAATTGGGAGACTTAGGCGTAGATAGGATGATAATATTAAAATAGATCTTCAAGAATACAGTGTGTACAGGATTAATCTGGCTCAGGATGATGAACTCTGTAGCTTCATGAACGGCGAGGATGTTCTGGACTAACTGAGCGACTATCAGCTTCTCGGGTAAAGACTCGGCCCCGTGGCGCTAGTCAGTGGAAGTGCTAGCTGAGGTTGCATACAGGGTGTGGAGAAAATTACTTGTACAGGGTGTAGGTTGCTTGTATTGTTCGAGGTTTCGGAGACAAAAAGCGATGAGCATAGGGCAAGCAATTTCAGTGCTTGAGGAAACAAAACACTGCAAACAAAACCGCTACTAGTCGGACATCTGTCGTTACATTGCCTTTGTTGTGGCCGCCCATCTTAGTTAATGGCTTTATGAAGACTCCTGATACATAAACGATGACCCGTCGCCATGGCAACAGTTTTAATCGCCTGATTCAACATTTCAGTGCAGCAGTGGAGTATGTTTCATTTCAAGTTCAAACACGGGGGATATGTGCATCGCTCTAGATAGGGCCTGGCTTCGATTATATTTGGCGTGTCCTTTTGTGCTACCCCATCACGAAACTTAAACGTATGAGCAGTTGAGCGTCCTCGTTCTTACGTTCGTTAGTTAATTATCCTTTTGAACCCAGAGCTTATCTAAACGCTCTTTGGATTTAGTGTTTAGTTCGTGTCACACAGAAATCACACTGTGCGTCAGGTACAAAGACCAAACACTGTATGAGCAAAATGCATAGTTCTATAAATGTTGAAGGAGGTGGTACATATAGTTACCGTTTTGCTTTAATGGGTTTGTTGATGCCTGTCGAACACAGAGTTTACACAAGAGCTGTGTTAATTAGCAGGTCAGTATTGACACTGAATTGAGGCGAGAACAGGTAATTGCCCCTTTGGGCATGTTTGAACCCACCATTCCGCATAATACGGAAGTTATGGGGCATTGGGAGTTGAATTAAATTCCCGGAGGCAATAAGGGCCTGATTACAATGTTCTAGCATTTAAGATTGCATGTTTTGTAGACCAGCATTGTGTGTTTGGCCAGATAAGGGCCCAATACATGGTCACATGGCACCTATGGGGAATTTTGAGTGGCGTAAGTTTTGATCAGTCTTCACACAAAAAGAAATTACTGTTGTTGCGTTTTGCGTTAGTGAAAGCAAGAATGATTTATATATTCACACATGTATGGATGAGTGGATGTACATCGATAATGAAGGGTAAGCGATTTGAAAGGGAACGGTGGGTTTTGATTTCAGATACTGTCCTTTTTTTTACTGGAGCGATTGAGAAAAACTAGGAGAAGCCAGAGTCAGGATAGCCATGTCCAGGCCGAGACTCGAACCCAGCACCTCCGAATACAAATGTAGAGCGTTATCGATCGAGATAAATTTACCAGAAATCGACTGTATTGATGGATGCATGATGTTCGGATGTCTGAAGTGCATCAGTATCCGTCTATTTGAGCCTGCTATTAGACCCAAAGTCGTGATGAAAAGCGCGGGACGTGGGCATTTCCTCCGTGTCCACCTGTGCTCATTCACCGAGCTGAAATACGTATAAACCGTGCACACAAGTTGACGTTTCAGGCTGAAGTCCACACTTCAGCTGGGGCATCAGAGTGTGGACCAATCAGGGCAAGGACACACACACAGCAGGTTAACAAACCGGATGTTCAGTGACGTCACGCCTGCCGTCACCAGCTGTTCGACTGCACTCAGCTTCCGGAATAAAAAGAAGAGAACGGAAAGCAGGAAGTGAGATTTATTTTGAAGCCTTGTGCCTCCTACAGAAGAGGAGTGCAGTGGCACCGACAGGTGTTTCGAGCTCCAGCTGATCAGCGCCATATCTCTCCGTTCCTGTTGCCTTGGCAACACAACAGTCAGTTCTGCAATACGCTGGTGCTTTGCGTCCAGTGTTTCCCACAGGTTCCCACAAATTAACAAACTCCTTCCTGAAAAGCTGACAGTCGCTTACTGTTCTACATATCTTCCTTCTGCGGAAGGCAAATGTTCATTGCTCACAGAGAGCCTGGTCCTGAGCCAGATGAATCCATTCCACATCTTATAACTCCTGTCCGTTTGATGTATCTTTTAATAATATCCTGTCAACTACTACTAGATTATCAACGATTTGAACTCCCATAAGGTTTCTTGACCGAAACGCATGCTCTCGTCTCTTCTGTCTCTCCCAAAGCGAAATAAACAATGCTGTTTTACTGAGTGTCTCCTGGAAGATGTCGGAATAGAAGGCTACATCAAATCAGACCACGGACGCTTCCTTCCAAATCCTTGCCTGTTCAGTGTTTCCTATTATCATACTGTTCGATGCTACGTGAACTATAACTGCCCACAGTGTTGTGAAGTGACCCGCGGAGAATACAAATGGGCTTAAGCACCGTGTTCTCAGGCGCCATTAATCAATAATAATAATAATAATAATAATAATAATAATAATAATAATAATAATAAGGCAAGAGGTTACGTGGTAGCATAGTTGGTTGAGGCACTGTAGATGGAAGGTTGTGGAATCAAATCCCGATGAGGTGGATTTTTTCAATTTACCTAATCCTTCCAGCCGCACTATGGCCCTGGGGTATACTCAGCCTCTAACAGAAATGAGTACCAGGAATATTCCTGGGGGTAAAGGGCGGCCAGCGCTTAAGGCTGACAACCTTGCCGCCATCTGTGAGCCGACTGTGTAGAAATTGTGGAAGCCTCGACGTCTCACAATCCTATGGGCCTCCACGGCCTGTTACAGGGAAACTTTTACATTTTCTTTTCTTTTTTTTTACCTTTTACTGGCCGTGAAGAAGCGACATACAGCAAACATTACGCCATGTTTGATAGTTGTAAATCTATCCACGCGTGTGCCTTGCGTTGTCGGATTATGTCCACACAATAAAGTCCATCATTTACATATGAGATGTGGCCTCATAAGAAGCCACGTGCAGATACCAAAGGATAGTTTCGGCGTTTCTTTGCTGTGTATTCACTAACCCGATTGTGTTTTGTTTCCGTGTTTATGGGCTCACATTTCCATGGCAACCAAATCTGCATCGCCGAAACCCGCAAGTGGCATAAACTGTTCAACAGATGTCACTGCCCATTTCTTTTCCAAATACAAATGAATCGAGACAAGACGACGCAATGCTCTGATACGGGCAGCATCTACAGGGCTATAAATTCAGGAATAGAATGACTCACTGCAGTATGTGAGAACCCGCGTTGTGCCTCGGAGCGCTGAGACCTGAAACTCAAGGCAGACGGAGCGCAGAGCTGCCATTGGCTGGGCGAACGTGACGAGGAGACGCAACAGTTATAGGCCCCACGCATGGGGCTGGCCAATGCCGTGCAGAAACGTACATGGGGTGGGCACAAGGGTGGCGCGCGAAACAATGAAAGCTTCGCTCTGCAAAATGACTGTTACGAACCGAACTCTACAGANCTGAGTGAGCCGGTGCAGCCGAAACAGCGCCCTGAGCTAAGCCAGTGACTCGACTCTGTTCCAGGTCTCGGAGGTCCCCGCGCGGGCAGCACTACACGCCTGAGGAGGAGCCCAAGTCCTGCTGTGGTGTAGTGGTGACGCAGGCGGTCTCCATCCGTTGGTTCATCGTCGTGATCGCCGTCGTCGGCATCTGCTGCGCGGTCGTGGGCACCGTGCTGGGGGCCATGAAGGCGAGTGGACGGGAGCACCTCACGGTCTCGCTCCTGCTGATCGGTGAGTCGTCCACATGCACACCTCACACACTAGAGCCTCATGTGCTCACTCGGATATGTTGCGCGTAGTCTTCTGGGATGTGACACCTGCTGCTGCCTCATTCTTCAGGGGAGGAGAGTAAAGGTAGTACGCATGTAGGGAGGGGGCCGTGGCTCTGAGCCGACCAATAGGAATGAGGGTAACAGTGTAAAACATGTCAGTTCTAGAACGAACAGGAGAAATGATTGGTCATGGTGATACAGCGGAACATGGAGGGAAGGCAGGGTAAGGATACAGTGGCCCCTTCATGGGAGTCACATTTACAAGTACAGTTGTCCCTGTGCATTGTGCTGCCCCACCGCATGAAGACGTATGGGGACTGGAGATGCAGCTCCATACATTCGTAAATCGGCACTGTATTGGAGTAGGAGGTCATATTCACGCTCCGGCCGCTTCACTCAATGGGAAAAGTCAGTTGGATAGTAGACTGAACGGGTGCCAGAGCTGGTTTGGGCGCTATGGAGAAGCAATGTAGCAAAAGGTAAAGTTGTCCGCTCATAGGGTTGTGAGACGTTCTAGGCAATCCGCTCACAGATGGCGGTGAGGTTGTCCGCCTTACGCGCCAGCCGCCCTTTAACCCCAGGAAATTTCCTGGTACTCATTTCTGTTAGACCCCAAGTCGACCCCAAGGCCATAGTGCGGCTGGAAGGGTTGGGTCAATTGAAACATCCATTGACCTCATCGGTAATCGAACCCGCGACCTTCCGGCTTATAGCATTTTTAATTTTTTTTATTGCTAGCGGGGTGGGACTAAGTCCCTTCTACTGCGGCCACTTCTGGCCTATTGTACCAGCCCCAGATGATAGTTGAGGGTGATTGTGGAGCAGATGGTGGAATGAATATTGGCAAGGGAAACCGAAGTACTCGGAGAAAACCTGCCCCAATGCCACTTTATCCACCACAAATCCCACTTGACAAGACCCGGGATCGAACCCGGGCCGCCGCGGTGGGAAGCCAGCGACTAAACGCTTGAGCTGTGGCGCGGCCCACGGCTTATAGCATAGGGCCTCAACCAACTACGCTACCGCGTGCCCCCCAGAAAGGTCGTACCCCTTCAAATAAGTGTTGTGGGTGGACTCGGATTGGCTGTATTGGAAGAGTACTAGCGTATGGCGTGTAACGCCGTGTAGTTTGATAGAGGTTTACTGACGTTTCGGAGAAACGTGCTGCCTCCATCTTCAGGGTAGAAGAGTAAGCAAAGCAAGCAGGAAGCCACAACAATTTGCATCGCTTATTCTTTTACTCTGAAGTTGGAGGCGGTACGTCTTTACCTGACTAGACGGCGTCAGTTCTTTCTGCGGTGAGAAACTCAAGTCTCACATGGACTCCACTTCGCTCAGCATGGAGCCCAGTGTCCAGCTCCTATGAACACGAGTATGAATGTGGGGAAATGTACTGAGCAGCTGAACAACTGCTAGCTTCTCAGACGGACTGTGGTCCATGGAATTCCTTAGTTAGTTATCGCAAAGTATGTCTCGTTTAGTGTTTATTTCAAAATTCGGGGAACCTTTGTGTCCCTCTGGACTTCTGACCCCAGGTTGTGAATCCGTGGAGCTCATCAATCGGCCGCAGGTTGCACAGTCTGTTCCAGCTGCCACTCCGGGGGTTGCGGCCCCTCAGACAGCTGCGTCCCCGTTGTGACGCCGTATATTTTCATTTCCTCTCCGCTGTTCGTCCTGCTGCCTCCTCATGTTATTGCATCTAGACTTGGGCAGTGCTACACATACCCTCTAGGAGCTGAGTCCTTCAACAAGAAGCCCCCAGCATTTAATGAAACCGAAAAGTTCATTATCGTGTTCACAAGAGCCCATATGTCGTACCTGTCCTGCGTCAGATGAATTCATTCCGCGCTCTTCCAGCCTATTTATTTAAGATCCATTTTAATATTATCTTTGTATCTATGCTTAGCGGTTTGTTTCCTTCAGATCTTTCAACAGACACGTTGTATGCACTTCCCTGTTCTCCCATGTGTGCTACATGCCCTGTCTATCTCATCATTTTCAATTTCGCCACTCGTAATGTTTAGCGTCTTAAGGACAGGATTTGCCAACCGCTGCATGATCGGAGCCGACTGACTGAATTGCATACAGATGTTCCCTTGGGCCATCTCGTTAGCTGCAGCGTAGGGCAAGAGGCAGGCAGGCTTGCGATAACGCCATGTAGTTTGAAAGATATGTTTCGGAGGATCTTGATGACTCCGTTGTCAGGTTAGAAGAGAGTTCCACCTTGGACATTGCGACAGTATGTTCAACTACGTTGGTACGTATCGTTACCAAACTTCACGGCGTCACCTCTCAGAAGAGTGTAATTTATTTTCCTTTCAAGACTTCAGCTAACATTTTAAACGCGAAACGATTTTGTAGAATGGCAGAATTAACGACTGCTATAAAAAAGGGTGTAACGAGGAACCACCCTCTCTTTAAATTGAATATCCCGGTAGAGTTGTATTAAAGGGGTTGAAGGCTGTGTTACAAACCCCGGTGGGGTATCGATTTCCGAATGACTTTACAGAGAATTTAGGGTGTGCTTTCGTGTCCGCATGGCCTGCGCGTCCGCAACTGTGACAGGGTGCCATTAAAACCAAATATGGCTGGCTGCTTGTTCCTGCCTAATGATACGCAGACACTGGAAGGGGAAGTCCCTGGCTGTCCGTGTCCGGCCTCGCGGGCTCCCCACGTAATGACGTTTCACAAACAGTGGACTTCATGCGCCTGCAATCTATCATTCATTGTGTAAACTACATTCGTCATCAACATTTGGTTAAAAAAATGTTGCCGACATCCTTTGTCCATATCAGGGTGCGTAAACTGCTACCCGGGGCCGTGTTCTGGCTGCTGAGGTATTGTGACAGTTACTTATAATATTATTTCAAACTTATATCAACATTTTCTAAAATTAAAATCTAAAATCCTATCTGCAGCTGCAAGCAGCACCGTCTGTGACCCCGATCTGGCGTGTAAATGGGTTTCATTGTGCATATCGCGTCTTTTTGTTTATTGAAACTACTTTAAAAATATTGCATTAATCTATTTCGGCCCGTCAAAATACTTGTGACCCTTAGTTTGGCCCTTTCTGTTAAGAACTTTTCCCACCCCTGGTGTGCACAGAATCTAGGGAGAGGAAGAAAATCAGAGGCCATGCCAGGCCTATCACAACTTGGTACTTCACTTTCGTGTGTGTGTTTTATAGGGCCTGAGCAGTGTTCATTAGTCTGGGTGTCCAGGGAATAAATCAGTTCGTGCCAGGATACCCGAGACACTGTAGGGGGGACCAGGAGCGATACATGGGGCACGAAATTTTGATGTTCTAGAAGTGTGTAGATTGGAAGAGGAGTTCGACAAGGATGCTGTTTATCACCAATTCTGTTCAACTTGTACAGCGAATGCCTTACCAAGGAAGCTCTGGATGGGCTCGGAGACTTCAAAGTAGGAGGGCAAATTATTCAAACTGTGAAATATGTAGATGACCTTGTGTTAATGGCTAAGGAAGAAACTGTGCTACAGGGCATGATTGATAGACTAATTGAAATTGGAAGGTGCTATGGCATGGAAATGAATGTGGAGAAAACAAAAGTAATGAAAATTTCGAGACAACCAACCCCAGTCACAATAAAGATAGACCAAAAACAACTGGAGAATGTGAAATGTTTTAAATATTTGGGTAGCTTGTTAACAGATGATGGAAGGTGTACTAGTGAAATTAAATCCAGGATTGCCATGGCAAAAGCTGCATTTAGCAAGAAGAAGAATCTTTTTACCAGCAAATTGGACTTAAATTTGAGGAAGAAACTAGTGAAATGCTACATTTGGAGCATAGCTCTGTATGGGGCTGAAACATGGACACTTAGGGCAGTAGATCAGAAACATCTGGAAAGTTTCGAAATGTGGTGTTGGAGAAGAATGGAGAAGATCAGTTGGACCGATTATGTGAGAAATGAAGAAGTGTTAATTAGAGTCAGTGAGCAGAGGAATATCCTACATGAAATAAGAAAACGGAAGGCTAATTGGATTGGTCATGTTTTACGCAGAAACTGCCTTCTAAAAGAAGTTATTGAAGGAAAGATAGCGGGGCGGATAGAAGTGACAAGAAGACGAGGAAGAAGACGTAAGAAGATGCTGGATGACCTTGGGGAGAGAAGAGGATACTGTCATTTGAAGGAGAAAGCTCTAGATCGCATTAAGTGGAGGAATTGTTTTGGAAGAGATTGGACCTGTCGTCTGACAGATTACTGATGATGATGATGATGATGATGATTTTAATGGTGAACTGCATAATTTGGAAAACTGATTTAGAGTCTCCCACAACAAGGATTTCTAACCTTGATGAGTTTAAATTGGGAGGACTTCATGTGAAGCATGTAGTAGCAACTTGGGACTTGGAAAACGTCTCAACATTTGTTTTACCGACATCAGTGAGCACGCCGATAGCTGGAGGGTATTCCAAGTGTGCTGTTGCTTTGATGGCGTCGGCAACACAACTCATTGGTTGTGACAGTGCACTGTTGACAGCTGTAGATTTACTGTGAAGAGCTTCCCAGGAAGGATAAGTTGGCCAGATTTTGTTGTTGAATGCGTGGGGGCCGGCTCGAAGTAGCTTAACTCTGGCTTCGGATCCAGTTCCTGCCCCTCTGTCGTGCATTTTCTGAGCTAGTTTGTATAGGCCCTACACTGACACTTGGGTTAGTCCCCGGAAACTCACCGAAGTTCTTCAGCGACGTTGTGTCAGCTCTAGGGTTGAAGCGAGCTGAGATGATGATATGAGATAAATCGGAAGGGATCAGGCAGGATATTGGTGAGATCTGTTTTGAGGTACAATGCATATATTCGCCTTTGAAGGGCTGGTGAATAGAACAGCGAAGAAACCAGTCAGGATAGCCGAAACCCTGAGCAGAATTCGAACCCAGTACCCTTGAGAACACTTTAATTTGCGTTGGCTTTTGTTACCGTTATCGAAGTTACCACAGGCCCTGCGGTTAGTTGCCAGGCACTGCAGCCAACGTGTGTGTTGGTTGCTATGGCGACAGTAGGAACCCAGAGACTCTCGTTGCCTAGAGCTATGCATTTGTGAGCGTCTTGGTTGCTATAGCAACAGTGGGGACTCAGCAACGCTTGTTGCCAGACGCCGTGCCTTGCAGGAACTCGGTGTGGGCATTACATCAGGATTTCGGGGATGGAGTTAACGGAAGAGGGAGGTGGTGATACCAACCTCATTGTGACAAGTTCTCACCCCCCCTTGAAGCAACGGATGTGAGTACAGTCTTCTTCATTGCGAAAGACTGCGAACTTGTAACAGGTCGGATCAGTTGCTGACGGATACGCTGGAACCGCTCGGATATGCTGCGTCTCCGTGGCAGAAGGCGAGTGAGCAATGGAGACGAATGTCCACCTGTCGTAAAAGAGGCCAAGGTCCTCAGAGGGCCCTAGGGCCTCAGTAATTATTCTTGCTCGTCAAATTAGATTAAGCGGTGACTTAGTCGACCGGTGCAAGGTTGAAAAACTCTAAGCAGATTCGCGCAGCGGTACACTCTAGACCCTCTTCAGGAGGTGCTGGCTTCAAGTCTCGTCCGAGACACTGGATATCCTGACTGACGTTTGCCTCGAGCTTCCCACGGTCTCTCCAGACAGATTTCGGGATAGTACCTAAAGTATGCTACGGCCACTTCCTTCGCTATCCTTTGCACTTTATCCTACAATTGGACGCCGAAGTACTAAGGGCACTGACCCGCAAAAACGGAGAAAACTGCGCACTCAAGAGCTTCATAATTTGCAGTGTTCCCTAAATATTATTAAGGTGAACAGAAATGACATGGGCTGGGCATGTAACATGCATAGGAGAGAATAACTAATTCCATGGACTAGAGCTCTTGTTGTGTCAGATACTTAATACATTTCTCCGCGTTTTATAGAAATCGGAAATTCATGACCTTGTCAACAACAGCCGGCCACTGGTCCCTGCCCTGAGTTACATGAATTCAGTCCACACCCTCCGGACGGACTTGTAGGATTCATTTGCTTATAATCCTCCCATCTATGATTAGGTCTTTAGGAAGTCGTCTCCCTTCAGGTATTGTGACCAAAATTATATATGACTTTCTGATGTCTCACATGCATGCTACATGCCCTGTCCATCCAGTACGTCTTAGGACGAGATGTCCTGAGTACCATCTTCTCAGACACGGGGCAATGATAAGTGAATACAAGCTTCGTGCGAGGAACATCGCATGTGACCATTCGTGTGAGCTGTCGCTTTGTATGTATGTGTATCTGACTAATTACATTATGGCCGTGTGGAGTGTGACGTCGTGTAGTTTGATAGATAGGTACGAACGTTTCGACTAAACGTCTTGCCTCCATGTACAAGGTAGAAAGCCAGTAATGTTAAGACCGCCGTGAAAGCCACCCAGAAAGTTCCTTCAGTAGGTTTCTACTTATTTACCAAATGACACAGCATCACACCGCAATGAGAGCCTCAGATCCCCTTCGGTGTCTGCTTCCCGCTAAGCGCGCATGAGGAAGCCACAGCGACTGACGTTTGCTATCCACGCGGTACGCCGATGTCCCGGCCTGTGGCCTCCGGGGTGGGGGTGGGGGTGGCAGGATTTCGTGTAAATCGATTAGACGTAAAAAAGACGAGAGTGTGAAAGCCCTCGCCGTCCCTGCGCACTGTCTTTTATCACGGATATTCCACATTTATGCTACAGTCCTAGCTCACCTAACTTGGTGTACGTACACAGTGTATTCATACTGTCATGTGGTAAGTGTGACTAGAGACGTGGTTTGGGCTTGTAACTTACAGAACGTGACTATAGATATCTTTAACAGTCCCTCTCAGTTACAGGCTTCGAGGGTCACTGTAAATACAGCACATATAAAGTCTTCACAGTCTTCATTAGCCGTTGCTTGAAAGCGGCTTCCAACGGCGGACGTTTCCTCTTCCTCTGGTTTCCCGAACTGTCCCCGGCCTCAGCTACCATTTTCTCACTTCTCACAACTACAACTCTCAACCGACTCAAACAACTAACGTCAAAGTCAGAGTCAGAGCCCACGGGCGGTTCACCGCCAGTAAGTTCGTTTTTGCGCCAATCTCCTTGGGGATCACGACCATAGATTTTATTTTTCATCCGAACTTTTGATGTCATAGTCATTATGTAATATCCTCTCTGACGAGAAGATGGGGGTTGTCTCTTATGAATATGTTAGGCCGTTCGTCAAATGTACGTATTGCACATATAGCGTGTTGTTGAAAACTTTTTCTTTTTGCAGTATATACAAGTCCTGTCAGTATAGGCTTTGCAAAGCAGATCATGCCTACCTTACGTATCTTATGCTACAACGGCAGCTTAGTCACTTGAACGGTCGTAAGCTTGCCTACTGCCAAATTTAAGCCTCATATATTTTCTGTCTTACTCCACCTTGTCATGTACTGAGAACATATTCATTCTCATGATTCTGTATGACTTCTGTTTGCTGCCTGCATAGTTTTGTTATATAATCGTATACATACAGAAGGTTGAAAGCCGTATGCAAGTCGAGGACCGGTGTGCACCTTAGAAAATTTCCAATGGTGCGGAGAACCTTGTCTGCCGCTAATTCCCAGGCGGGACAAGCGTAAGTCATTACTAATCTGATCAGTTCCTTGTGGAGGGTTAGTTTAATGTTTGCGCTTAAACGCACACTTTTGAATAAGGAGTAGATTCTAATAAATGTTCTGGAGGCCCTGGCTTCAATCATTTCTATGTGCAGTCTCCATGTAATCCTCTTATCGAAGATTACACCGAGATATTTTACATGATTAACAAAGGGGTTATTCCGTCCATTCAATGTAAGGAAAGTTATATCTTCATGTGTGTGCATGTGGTAGTGGAGAGAGTGACGGGTCAGCAGAGTCACTCCTCAGTAGACGGGGAGTGACCAGTATTAGTCAGACCTCACCTCTCCTCGAAGAGGACGCCTCATTTCAAAACACTTGAAACTCTGGAAAGGACATAAATTTTGTCATTGGTCTCTACGGGGCTCGAAACAAAGAACGACTGTGCTGACGAGGGTCAGCAACAATTTACTGGACTGGACTGTGTGTGTCGAGGGCAGTTTGAAATTTAAAAAATTGGAATGCTGAAAGTGGATGTTAAATAAATGGAATATGAGAGTTATGATTGGTTGCATGTGGCTCAGGATACATACCAGTGACAGACACGAACATTTCTCTGAAGTGCAGTCAGACGCACACGCTGCTAGACGTCGAATATAGGAACTATGCAAAGACCCACAGTGAGGAGTTCAGCTCTGTTATATTCACGAACTCAGTGCATCAGTTTGCGGTTGGAATCGAGCCATTTCCTCGCGTCTCTCTATCATTTCTCTTCCCACAGAATTTTTATTCGAAATTCATTGCGTTTTGTTATGCAGGAACGATAAATCTGAAGTCTGGGAACTGCTCAGTCGATAATACAGTATAGACGTACTGAGAAACGGGGCCACCAATTCGGCTGCATTGTTTGCAGTATGTAATAATATAGCGTTGTTTTAATTCCAGATGTTAAATTGTATTTTTCAAGAACAACTTAAGTTGTATGATTATCTTTATCCTAAAGAATTGTAATTTCCGCTGAAAATCCAACGGAAGTCTCACAATCTTGTACTATAATCGTTCCATCTTTCCTCTTGTATTCCTTTCCAGTCCTACATGTTACCGAATTTCACGTCGAGGCCGACGTTTGACACAATTCCCCACGAATAACACACACGAATAGCTGATCGTACACAGTCTCCTTTACGTAGCATATTACATTTAACATACATCAAGTATATCATTTAAGTACTCAAGGAAGAGGCACGGCAATCTTAAATCAGTTGACTGATCGCTCATTCGTGACATCCTACGTATCTTACGTTCATGCAGTGAGCTAATGCTCAATAGTTTGTTGCTATGGCAACCCGACATTTCGTAAATGCAATAATAGAACTTAACCTTTAGGTTACTCTTTTATACGTAGACGAATTTATTTCGTAAAACAGTTGAGTGTACCCCAGTTTCAGGCATAAAGTCGAAGGAGTTCTAATAAGAACGTTCTTAATGATCAGTGTACATCGTACTTGTATTCTAAATGAATGGAAACCAACCAGTCCATCTCGGTCTGCGTTCCATTGAAATGAGCTCGCTCATTGAAATCCATTTTTACCATAACGTTATGTAGTAAACGCTCGCCTATCCGGTTACAGTTAATCCGGATGTCGGCCAATCCAGATCAAGAAGTGAAAAGTTCTGTTCACAGTTGAGTACATACTTAAAAAGACACGTGGCATTTAGGAGCAAGAGGGATTAGAGCAAGAGGACTTTCAGACCGTGTTGAGGGCAGCTGAAGAGACTGAAACCACGCAAGAAGGTATCTAAGATTGGCTTGAGATGGATGGAGACCCTAGATTTCAGCTTCTGACAAAGGAAAAAATTGTTGTAGTGATATTCTTTTTATCTGTTTTCATCAACAATACATATATTATTAAATCTACCATTTATTTGTTTTCTAAATTTTTCTTTTATGGTTATCTTTTGCTTCGTTATTCCGTATGACCTCCCTCCACTTAATCCGGGTTAGCGAGGGTTTGCTGTACCTACATTGAAAATGCTTCAAATGTATTTGGTGCAGAAGTTAACTCGTGAGCCCAGAGATACCTATATTTACCAAAAAAAAAAAACTCCGTGATTTTAGTCCGCAAGCGAACTATACCGACCGAGCGACCGCCGCTTGTCGAAGTTTAGTGCCAACTTTTGCGGATAGAGGGTGTCGCGTGGTCAGCGCAACGAATCCCCACGGCCGTCAATTTCGGTTTTCTAGACCGCCCTAACTATATTTACCACCTGCTTTAACTTAAGTAAAATTCTGTATTCTTCCCACGCAGTTTATTTATGTGCTGACAATAAACAGTGATTATTTCTCGAAACAGCATTAACCGGTTGGTGGTTGTCATGGAAACGCGGTGTGAAATTTGACTTTGTGGAGGGCGAGGCATCCTGTAAACACGGTTCCACAGGAAGAAACCACATGAACACCGTGAGAAGCGGGTTGCATCGCTTGTTATTTGTCAGCCCTGTCAAGTGAATACAGTTCATCCTTATAGAAGCCACGAAAGTTCAGTGTTTTAGAGGCGTTGGAACGCTTTGAGGTTGAAATTAATTTTACTTAAAAACACAAAAGTGGATCAAATCGCATCTCGAGCAAGTGCACTGGGTAAATTTAACGGAAACGGCGCGAGATTTTTATATATATTTTTTTCTAATTAAGGCTTCACGCGATCTACATGTATGGCGTCTCCTGTCATAGCCGTCAGTTAAGTCTGTACGTCCGGCCGCTGTCCCTGTTTTATCGTAAACTTCTCAAGAAATTCCCAACATTTTATGGAATCCGAAGGTTCCTTCCTTACCGTGTTCACAGGAGCCTCCACAAGTTCCCATCCTGAACCAGATGAATCCAGTCCATACCACCCCATCCTGTTTCTCTAGGATCTATTTTAATAATATCCTCCCACCTACATTAAGGCTTTCATAAATTGGTCTAAGTAAGTAAGTAACTAATTAACTACATGAAGCTGAGTCCTTCTTGAAAAGCCGCCAGTTGCTCAGGCACTCAAGAATTTCCCAGCATTTTATGGAACCCGAAGGCCGCCACTGGTCCCTGTCGTGAGCCAGATGAATCCAGTTCATACCCATCTTATTTCTTTAAGATAAATTTTAATATAATTTTCCTGGGGAAAGGCTGACAACCTTACTGCCATCTTTGAGCCAATTGTCTAGATAATGTGGGACTCTCAACGTCTCACAACCCTATGGGCCTTCACGGCCTGGTACAGGGATAGCTTTACTTTTTTTACTTACTGACTCGCATCTACGCCGAAATCTTCCCAGTGGTCTCTTTTTTCCTTCAGGACTTCTGACAGAAGTTTTGTATATACTGCTCTTGTCTTCTGTGCCTGCTGCATGACATAACAATCCTCCGTGATTTGTTTGTTGTAATATTAATTGGGGAAGGGTAATTTCTCCATACTCATGTCAGTTAGGCCCCAATATTCTCCTCGGCTGAGCTCCCCCCATGTTATCCTGGGTTAACACAAAATGTTTACAAAGCTGACCTTTGTCCAGTGGCGGTCACCTAAAAACGGTTGTCTAGCGTGAATTTCTCTTCGTTTTTAGTGTGAGGCTGGAAGCATTGCTGTGATTGTTGTGAGAGAGAAATATGTTTTCGACGTGTAGCTGAACATGTTGGTTCAGGAGCTAAGGAAAGGCGATTAAAAGCATTGAGCAATCCATCACAGCCATTGCGTGACATCTTGTTCTGCTGTCATGGTTTCTGCTTTAACTCTTTGTCAATTTATTATCTTTAAACCTTCGAATAACATCTTATGGTCTCTCCCAACGTTACTGCATACAACGGCGAAGAAGTTTGTTTTCTGTATTGCTAGTGAGGTGGGACTAAGTCCCTTGTATTGCTAGTGGAGTGGGACTAAGTCCNTTATTGCTAGTGGGAGTGGGACTAAGTCCCTTGTACTGCGGCCACTTCTGGCCTATTGTACCAGCCCCAGATGATAGGTGAGGGTGATTGTGGAGCAATTGGTGGAATGAAGATTGGCAGGGGAAACTGAAGTACTCTGAGAAAACCTGCCCCAGCGCCACTTTGTCCACCACAAATCCCACTTGACCAGACCCTGGGATCGAACCCGGGCCGCCGCGGTGGGAAGCCAGCGACTAACCGCTTGAGCTATGGCGCGGCCAAGAACTGTGTTTAATATAATTAACTTACATTTATACATATATTGTGAGACAAACTGAATAAAATATTCTATACACAATATGTCTCTAAAATACAATATTGTGGCGTACGGACCCGTTACTACACAGTAACTCTGCAAACAGCGGTCGTTACTAGGCAACGTCCGCAACATACACGCACATAATAATATAAGAACGTTCAAGTCCGTGGATTGCTTTCGCAGTTAAAGTAAATGGGCCGACTGATGACAGAGCAAAGCTGTCGTGTAATTAACCCAGACTAAACTCGTATGAGAGGGCATGTACTGTTTTCGCTCGCTTGGTAACCGGGATCGTGGATTCGAATCCCACTCAGGGCATGGATGTTTAGTTTGTGTGTGTGCGTTTTTCTGTGTTTGTCTACAGGTAGAGGCCTTGCGACGAGCTGATCACCCGCCCAAGGAGTCCTACCGAATGTGTAAGATCTAGAAAAACCGAAGTGAACGGAGAAGTTCATGGACGTAGGCCTAGGCCCACGGGCTGTAGTGCCAAAGGGGGGGGGGAAAGAAAAGAAAACTCGTATGAGAAAGAATGTTATATTCTGGGGTTGGACACCGTCTGGCTTGACGTAGGTTAACCGATTTTCGTACGCATATACTTTGCGACCGTGAAGACATACCATATGAAGATATACCAGATCACACGGCGTCACATCCGAGAAGACGGTCTTCTTTATTTTCATCAACGTGAGAACATGAAATCCAATAGAATCGTTACGTTTTATTATTATTATTTATTTATTAAGCAATCAGAATCTACGATTCTATAAGCTAGTTTGCTGGCGTAAGAACTGTGATGCTCGATCATCGCGTTTCGACAAATTTTAATGTCTTTTCCCCATCTAATTTCGTCCAGTTTAGTCTCTCTGTTTCCTTGCAGACATGTGGAGCCGACGGATCAGATGACCTTCGAACTAAATCATCTTATAAATA
The DNA here is from genome assembly GCF_002891405.2 of Cryptotermes secundus. Taxonomy (NCBI): domain Eukaryota; kingdom Metazoa; phylum Arthropoda; class Insecta; order Blattodea; family Kalotermitidae; genus Cryptotermes; species Cryptotermes secundus. Next base: position 421,385 of record NW_019733339.1, read on the forward strand.
AGAAATGAACAATGCTCATTGAGCAAAATATTTCTTGTGACTTGTTTTAGGTATTTCGAATTATTCTCAACGTGACGGTTTAACTCGTCTAAGTAATTTAATCCATCTATCCTGCGAGAATCAGAATTAGCATATCATCCAAAACAGTAGCTGCAATTCTAAACTTTTCCTTAAGTTTCCAACCTAAATTATTCAAAGTTCATTACTAAAGCGCAACTGAGTTAACTGCGTTGCCTCTCAATTGTATCTTTCCGTTGTTCCAAGGTTGTTCTGTCTGTCCAGGATCAGCAGTGCAGACGTCAGTCCTTCATGCATGCTCCTTCCTCTTCTCCACTTCATAATATAGGCAGTCAAGCCTGTTCCGGCCTCACGTACTCATTCCATCCTTTCCAAGGTCTTCCTTTCTCTCTGCCTCCTTTTGTTGGCTATCTAACGACGGTTGCAGTATCTGCTGTAAAGAGGTAAAGCTGTTCCTGTAACAGGCCGTGGTGGCCCATAGGGTTGTGAGACGTCGAGGTTCCCACATTTTCTAGATAGTCGGCTCACAGATAGCAGGGAGGTTGTCAGCCCTACGCGCCTGCTGGTCGTCCTTTACTCGCAGGAAGATGCCTGGTTTTCATTTCTGTTAGAGGCTGAGTCGACCCGAGGGCCAATGACCATGATAAAATGATAAATTAATGAAAATCGGAAAGGTTTTCTCAGGGAACTCGTGAGCTAGTAGAGTTGTCAACTCAGAATTTACCCCGAGGCACAGAAAACCGCTAGATACCTTTGAATAGCAGGTGTCTCGGTCAGAATTCGAACCCAGTACCTCCCGAAGACGAGTTCAGGCTGTTACCTCTACTCCAACGTGTTGGATATGTTCTTCTGGTTTATGCCGTACAGTCTGTTTTGGTTTCAGATCTAGAATCTGCATGTAATTAGCCTCAGCAAGGTAGGATAGGATAAAGGGCAAAGATTTCCTCGTCCTTAATCACCACGCTATGATGACGCATGGGGGAGAGAAGGAATAACTCCATGCAGTCTTAACCTCGGAGCTAGATGGAGGCGAGTGGTCATCTCCACGCTCCAGCTCTTACACTGCCTGTATGAACTGGGCCGTTGGCGGGGTGGGGCAGGGGACAGTCCAATCACAACAGCGGCTTAGAGGAAAAGTCTGTAATTTCTGGGAATTATATCTCGGTCATACAGCCCATAGCCGGTCACCACCGTATCTCGTAATTTTGTGATATTTGTATGTTGATCAATAAAGTTAATTAAAATTATCATTCTAACTATTTAATTATTTAATTAAATCATATTGGTAGTACGTTGTTATTGATTGTGGGATTACTGACTACGAAAATGAAAAGGAAAGCGATGCCGTTTAATTAATTTGTGGGTGTGATATATATATTGACGCATAAAAATGGATTTCAAAGCTCGTCCAGAGAAAGAGAGCCCAATAGCCTCATAGCTTAATTACGTCATTTAGATCTATATTTCTATTTAATAACGCTATACAGACTATCTTATTATACGACGATTGGTGCATGATAAAGTGGGAAGGACGTGGAAGGAAGTTGTCGTGACCTGATTTAACGGATTATTCCACTATTTGAAGGGACTAAGGAAAACATTAAAAGTTCCAGTCACAGTAGTTTTTGCCTAAGCCGGGATTTGAACACTGAATCTCCCGAACATGAAGCAGGAGTGTCCAGTCACTCGACACCGATGATAGTGCAATGTCATGTACCGACTGTGCATTGAAACAGGAAGTCAAAATATATGAGGCCGCGCTGCATGTTGTAACAAGTTATGTCCGGTGTAATTGTCTTTAAATTGTTTGCGTGAAGGGAACGCATAATGGTGATGTCTGTCCGCCCGAATATCTCCTGTTGGAAACTCTCGACGAATATTGCTGAAATGTTGTGTTGTTGTCCACAGTAAGGCACATGAATTCTAGAATTATAAATTGGAGAATAATGTTGAAATATATCTTAGTGAGATTGTATGCTTGAGCATAAATTAGATTCATCAGGTTCAGGTAGTGGCCAGGGGCGGGGTCTTGTGAACGTGACAAATGAATTTTCGAATTTCATAAATGACGGGGAATTTCGTGACTAGATGAGCGACTATTATCTTCTCATGGATTCTGCTCCACTGTGCTCTTGAATTAGGAAAATAGACACACACAATTGGTCAGTTTTCTGCTCTGCTGTGGGTTCCTCGTAGTTAGCAGAACCTAACTGGCACAGCTACAGACAACATTAACATTCCAGAGGTCGCCTACAGGAGCTGCCATTGTTGCCAACCTGTGTGGCTCTCTGAGCGGAAGCTTAACATCTGGTGACGCGAATATTGTTACCATGGGAACAGACGCCCTCGTATCACATGCCATTCGGCTTTGTTTGTATGTTTACTTGTTACTAGCCTTATTATGTTTACTATTGTGTCCATGATTCTCATTGTTGCTATGTGCTTCCCGCGGTTAACGTTGTTGCTGCAAGTTGCTATGGTTACACGCACCAATGATACCTGTAGAGCCTGGGTCATGTGATAGGCAGACAACAGGAGTGACAAAATGTCGGCTACTGAAATACAGGTCATGTTGAAGACACTTCTTATATGCTGGTTCATGTGTCTGAGTGATTGNCCATTTAAAGCAAAGTGGTCACTATAAGTACCATCTGCTTTCGCTTCCAAGAAACTCTCATTTTGTCCACACATTGTATTTATGTNGATGCACACTAAGGCCCATTTCACACCAAGCCAGTCCCGTCACGTCCAGTCCAGTCACGTCTAGATCAGTCAAGTCAAACCAGTCAAAAGCTTTCACACTGAATAAGTCAAATCATCGACAGTCTTTTGGGAAGTATCTTTGAAGATGGATGTCATATTAAGTGCAATAATAATTCGAAGGTTGAGAAGACGAAGACTTCAGCGACGTAGATTTTGGGTACATCCTATAAATATGAAACGACCTATGCTAGGATCATTCAGTCATCTATTTCCGGACTTATTAAATGACGAAAAGAAATTATACAATTCTACAATTCTACAATTAATACTCAAAGTCGTTCGACATTCACGGTATCAGCACGACAGATGACGGGCCAAGACTGAAGAATAATTCAACCTCCTGAGTCACGGACTTGACGCTGTATGACTGGACGGGACTGAGCTGGACGGGACTGGTTCGGTGTGAAAGCGCATGATCAGTCCCGATAACAAATGCATTTGTTTGACCGTGTGTTGAATCCGAGAGCGTCAGACTCGACTGGACTGGACGTGACGGGACTGGCTTGGTGTGAAATGGGCCTAACCATTTAAAGCAAAGTGGTCACTATAAGTACCATCTGCTTTCGCTTCCAAGAAACTCTCATTTTGTCCACACATTGTATTTATGTGTTCACCTGATGTTAACAAAAAACAGCGATAATTTCCCCCCAAAAGTATTAACCGATTGATGGTTGTCATGGAGACGGAGTGAACGAAATGAATGATTGTGTATGTTCTGTGTATTTTGCCCACAAAATTGTGCAGGCAAGAAGCAGAAGTCATACAAAATCATGAGAATGAACACAAGAGGCTTAAACTGGGTGGTGGTCAAGCGTATGACCGTTGACGTGACTAAGCTGCCGTTGTGGCATAGGATACGTAACATAAGAATGATCTACTTTGCAAAGCCTTTACTGAAAGAGGACTTGTATATAGTGCAACAGGAAGAATTCCCAGTAAGACGCTATATGGGCAAAATGTACACTTAACGAAAGGACAAACACATGCATAAGAGACAACTCCATCTTCTCGTAAGAGAGGATGTTACATAAGAACTGTGATCACAAGAGTTCAGTTGGAGAACACAATTTCTGGTCGTGAGTCTCAAGGGTTGACGCCAAGGCGAATTGATTGGCGGTAAACTGCCAGCCGTAAAGTAATTCTGAACTCTATGATAAACGCCCAGCTTCAAACCTGCATAGCGAGTCGCTGGAAATGATTCAGTGTTTCAGTATGGCCCTCAGGAGCGAGGGTGACGCAGCGAGAACAGACTTGGCTCGTAGTAAGGAGGCTGTTGGTTCTGATCCTGGCCGGAGCACCGACTGACCTGATAGGTTTCTTGTCGTTTTCCTCAGTCCCTGTAGGCAAATTCCGGGATAGTGGTTCTGTTAGGTCACTACCACTTCCTTCCCGATTCCTTCCAGTCCCTCTGTGATCTACCATTACACATAATAGGGTCTGGATACTGAATGTCGTTAAACAACCAACGAGAAATAAGAATTCCGTTTAAGGAAAGAGGAACTCGTGGTGCAGAATTCGGAGTCCAGTATGGAGCTGACGGATAGGACGTGTTCTCACTTCACAACTTTTCACTGAAAGCTACCGAAGAGTCTTACCGAACCAGTCTCAAGACGGCTGTCACTACATGAGGCGCCCCTCTAGGCAACGCTCAGCGTCGTGTCTAGCTCCACGCAGAGAGGCACTGAACTTGTGTTTTAGATCTAGAAGCAGATGGTCAAGCTGAACGAATATAGTAGCGTAAATTACGTCTTCAATTCATTATTTACAAGTAAAAATGTAATTTCTTAAGCCTGAAGAGTTCTGTATTCTGGGATGTAACGTTTGAAAGGCAACCGAATTTTTGGAGGAACATGTTCCCATCTTCAGGGTCGAACAATGCGTCAATCAAGAAAGCAGCATGAAGCAGGTAGCAAGAAAGACGGAGGCGACTTGTTCCTCCGAAACGTCGGTTGACTTTCAGTGCACTACACGACGTTATATCCCTATAGAACTCTTTCAGATTGATACCAGACTACACAACATCAAATACCCGAAGATAGTAGACGAAAGATGTGTCAGGTTTTAGAAAGCTCAACAGACTGGCTACGAACTTGAGCCCTTGCTGCATGCAATTCATTAACCAGTAAATTGGGTTAATATTTGACTTAGAAGAAGCTCGTCCATTTTCTACTCCTCCAACGTTCCCTCTTCACCCGCCCTCAGAAGAACCCAGATTTGCTTTGCACCTTCCCGTCTTTGTGTGAGTGAAGGACGCAGCTTCTGGCATTTTGCACGGGGAAGGGCTCGTTATGTGAAATTGTATGCCTTCAGCACCACTTCAGCAGTTCGTGAAGTTTGTTCAGAAAGGAGTAGAAAAGTACACACTACTAAGTAATTCACTTTCTGTTCCTAGAGAACAGAATCCGTTTAACATTTTTCTCGCCAGAGCGCACTCAAAGCGCAAGGGAGAACGGCCGCTGTTAGAGGAAACAGTTAAAAGTAATTCGAGACGTCATCACGTCATTCTCTTTTGTTTATGGCTTAACCAACCAATTGAGAGCCGGGACAGCTAGATGGGCATGAAGGCGGGCCGGACGCCCTACGCATCGGGGTTCTATTCCCTGCAGGAGCAACAGATTTTTCTCTTCTTCGTAGCGTCCACACCGGCTGTGGGGCCTACCCATCCACTATCCAGTGGGTACCGGGGGACCTCACCCCAAGGGTAAAGCGTGAATCTTGACCACTCACCTCCACCTAGTACTAATGTCAATAAATGTTTGGAGCTGTACCTCCATTTCCCGCATACGTCTTCATATTGTGGTGGGACAGCTACAAGCTCTAAATCTTTCCTCCAGTCACCTCTGCGCCATGAAGACGTATGTCAGAACGGAGGTATAACTCCACGCAGTCTTCACTCCGACACTAGATCGGGAATAGTGGTTAGACTGACGCTCTGGCCGCTGCAACTGTCCCCACTGTACCCATTGAACATGGGGCTTGGTGGGCCTGAGGCTACTATGATGTCTGAGAGTGGTCGTTGTCCCTTCTGAAAATCGAACCACTGTCTTCCTGTCCGCAGCCAGTGACTGAGCTGTACCGTTCCTGTTCGTGTAACTATAGTCGTGTGACTGGCTGATGGAAGTTGCCCCTGTAAAACACTATGGTAACTATATGCACCACCTGCTTTAAACACTTCGAATTTTGTCCATGCAGTGTAGTTATGTGTTTCGTATGATTTAAAGATCACTGTTTCCTGAGATGTAACGTTGTGTATTCTGGCAGATTGTTGCCAGTATTTCGGGGGACTTCCTGTGTCCATCTTCAGGCTAATGCGGTAAGCAGAGCCTCCAATAAGTGGTACAGACATAAGAGGGAGAGAGGCTTTGGAACAGGGGGCACCGAGTCAACTAGCAGGAGTAAGGGAAACACTGTAATAATATTTTGTACAATAAGAGCCTCGCTTTCCAAGGCCAGAGCCAAGAAAATACGGCGTCAGATCCCGGATGACAGTAGTCGCCGTAAGAACCCCAAACCAGGCATTATTTCCTAAATAACATTAACTGACTGGACTTTGTAATAAAGATGCAACGTGTTTTCAGTGCGGTGGGAGTTGACTTTTTAAATGTTATTTAGATGAACTGCAGCCTTGGACCGGCCAACTCGATCCAGGTTTTCCGTCGTTTTCTATGGTTCTAGAGCAAATGCTGACTTTATACCCAAATTCCAAGTGTCACTGTTTACTTCACACGCAGCCCTTCCAATTTTAATATCAAAATTAATTCCGATCATGCGCAGTAAAACACCCGCTCAACTTCTGCCCTTTCCTTACAACGAAGTCCACTGCCTGACGTTCTTCTCTGAAACGTACCTGTACAAGAAGGGCGATAAGAGCACTGCCAAGGAACTTTCGAAATTACGATTTTCTTTTTGGTTCCCACCCACAAAATGTATTATATCGCTACTTACCCCTCTGATTAGCGGCCTCATGACTAAAGGTACGCGGGTTCAAACCCGGTGGAGGTCGTGGAATTTTTAAGGGCGGAAAAATTCAGGGAGCAAGTCCTCCGAGAGGGACTTTAAGCCGTGTGTTCCGTGTCGTAGATTTACGGCACGTTAAAGATCCTCATGTCTCTAGGAGACCTCTGAGAAAAAAATAGGCAAATTTTCCCGCCCAAGTAGTTTCCAATTCCTCCGGTAGATGGGGAAGTATCGGGGACCACTGCCAGAGATGTGGCCGACCTCGCTGGCAGGATGGGCCTGATAGCGAGCACCAGTACCGGAAGGGCATGGTGACTGGTAGAATATCAAAGGGGGACGTACAGTAGAGTATTAGTCGCGGTGCATGGGGAAACCCACCCCCTCTAATAATAATAATAATACATCTCTGATTTCTCTTATCTGTCTTTTGAGGCTTCAGAGGATTACGTTTTGTGACCAGTTCAGCTACCCACCATGTAACCTGCCTGGATAACTTTACTTCATTTCGTTATAACTGGTTTCCTGTTCTCCAGATGAACTCTGTGAGGAAGTTTAGTCACAGAATAATACCACAGATAATGATTGCTGATGGCAACATCTGACAATTGTCTTTCGTGGAATTTACGCTCCTGTAATGTTCAAACATTATCATGTTACGAGGTCTTAGAACCCGTCACTTGACAATAGGGCATCATTACCCTCCGCCAGGGCACGAAACAAGATACTTTGTATGCATATTACATGCCATGTCCACAGTTTTGTTCAATTTAGTACATAATGGCTCTTAACATAGTGCGTTTTTAGTGGCATATCAGTGACATCTATTAACAACAGAACACACAAGTTGGGCTGAACTCCTTTCTCATGCAAAACGCCTGGTATATGAATGCTTTATATCTTCTTGTTCTTGTAATGTAATATAGAACACGTGCCTCGAGAGATGACCTGAAGAGCGCAGCACGGGTTGGTTAGCTTATCTAATTAGGCTTGCACGGGCGCCAGCAGTTCGAGGCGAAGCAATCTAACCACAGCCTCAGTAAAATAAAGATATATTTCGGACCCTTACAGATATATTCAATATTATCTTGCCTGAACTTTTTTTTATCTAACAGCCAGTTTCAACACTTCGTAACCAACTCCATGGAGATGAGCCCTAACGCGGGAAGCCAACGGTCATTCGCTCTGCCCCGCGAGAAATTTTCCTCCTGTCATGGAACCAAAAGGTTCTTTATAGTGTTCACAAGAGCCCCCCACGGAACCCCGTCATGAGCCAGATGAATCCAGTCAACACACTTCTCTTCTACAAGATCCTTCCTAATATGCATATCTACATCTGGATCTTCCTGGCAATCTCTTACCTCCTGGGGGTTCCTTACCAAAATTTTGTATGCAGTTTTCTCTCATACGTGCTACATGTCCCGTTTATCGCAGCCTCCTTCCTTTGTTCATTGTGGTTATATTTGGGAACGAGAACAAATTATTAATCTCCTCAATACGTTAGTTTCTCCATTCTCCTGCCACTTCCTCCCTCTTAGGCCCAGATATTCCCCTCAGCACCCTGTTCTTAAGCACCCCCAGTCAGATTCTTTCATCTACTATTACAGACCGAGTTTCACACCCGTGCAAACCGACAGCTAACGTCACAGGTTTGTATATTTTAATCTTTGCGTTTCTAGATAAGAGATGGAAAGATAACAGGATTCTCAGTAGAATGGCAATGCCATTAAATACATTTTTATGAGAATCTGTCTTAAAAGTGGCTTCTCTCCAGCGCTCATGTTCTTCAGTTGACCAGAGTAACTCCCGTTGAGAAGTCTTCTCATTAGTTATACATAAGCTTTCTCTCGTATTTCTTTTCATTCCTACACGTTATCGAGTGATACGTCGAGGCCGCAGTTTGACGCAATCTCCCACGAATAAGTCACATAAAATAGCCAATATTAAATCTTCCCCTTTATACTGCGCTTCACATAGCCACATCCAAAATTTTTAATCCAGAGTAGACACGATGCAATGAAGCAGCATACTGCTCGCTCGTTCATGACCCACAATATAAGTTGCACCGTCTTAGATCCTGGTAATTCGTTCGTAAGGTAGACGAAGGTTGGGCAATGGCACCTCTTGTGACATATAGACCCATCATAAAGTAACAGCTGTGTAAACAGGTGACAATACAACAATCGTTGCTAAGGAACAGCTCAGTGGACACCCTTTTTTTCCGACAACGAGAGAAAACGCAATAATAGAAGCGGTTACTTCTGTGCGGTCCGTGCTGTTATGAGCAGGCACTTCCAAAATACGCGTGGAATTTATTGAACACCTTGGAAATTGCAAGTTTCTCCTCTCCGTGAGGCTGGTGAACCACTTTTTGTGTGTGTGTAGCCCGTAGTTTCCGTTATGGAGACCACTCAGTTAATTTCGCACAAAATGAGAGCAGAATCACAAGGTAAATGTAGGCGAGGAGTAGTCTGCATTGGGAAGCAGCGTACAAAGAAATTCTCAGCCTTATCTCACACAACATCTGGAACTGGACGAACTCGTTCAGTTGATACAGCAGTGTTCCTGTAGGCTCAGTTCAAGTCGCTTGGCGTGAAAATATTCTAACCCCCGGAAATATGAACCCTCATCTAATGGCCCTAATTTCCGTCTCCGTTGCTCGGATGCAAGCGAATAACTCAATTTCCGGCGCAAATTTGCACACCACCCCCCCCACCCCACCGAAATTAAGTCCCGAGAAATCGTGAGACGAATTGGGCTAATTGCAGATCCTGTAGGAGACCACATTCACGCCCCAATCTCCCCAGATTACAGCTTACCTAAATAGTATTTAAAGATTCAAGAAGATCACTGTCGGCTGGCTCGTGACGCCGTGTAGTATGGTAGATATTTACCGACTTTAAAGTGGACGTAAATAAATAGAAAACAGTAGTAGGCAAATTCAAAACAAATGTGAACAAACACAAGGCAGTTGTGAACACAACGAGGCCATCTGAAGGTAAAATAAATAAATATCCGAACAATTTATTTATTCACTTGTTTCCATTTATTTGAGCACAGCATAGCTTTGAATGGTAGGCTGGTTAGCGACCAGTGGGTGGATAAACAGCGCCAAGGTTGTGAATGTGTTCATTCGCGTCCATGTAATGCCGAGGTGGAGTTACATCTCCACTCCCCCATACGTCTTCATGGCGTTGTGCTTGATCAAGAGCCATAACACACTTACTTTCGCCGTGTAGGCATATAAGTAGATAATATTTTCTTTCGATTTGTTACACCTTGTTACCCAGATACCAGAATACACGGTGTCACTGCCCTGAACACTCACCTCGGTGAATACTTCCAAGTCTATAGCATCATTAAGTCACAAGGCGCTATTCTGAAGACGCGATGGGAAGTGTCGCCACGCCGACAGAACTTTTCTTCCGTAAGGTTGGCGTACTCAGGGCAGGGCGTGACGTAGCTGTGAAGATGTTTCAGACATAGTTTACTTAATTAAGCAAGAGTTAGGCCTCTCATCAGTACTGACATGTCTGCCCCTATAGTGTAGGGCTTGGGCGTGGGGCTATAATTGTTTAACTGACAAGTAAAGTGCAGCTCGTTGTTCCTACACCGGAAACAGCTGATAGCTGAAGAGGCACGAGTCGCTGTTCAAGTACACCCTACCCCAAAAAGTCATCCACGAATTCGCGAGAAGGACCAGTAGCCTGACGCATGCGATACAGGATGAGAGGGTGGAGACATAGGAATGCGTTCTTTTATGACTCTTATGTCTCAACCTTAAAATCTTTGTTAATCATCTCCAGAAAATTGGTAACTATATGTACCGAATGCATTAACATTCAGAAACTGCAAGCGGCCCAAACGGCATATTTAAATTCTCACAATAAACAGCGATTATTTCACTAACAGCATTACCCTGTTGGTGGTTGTCATGGAGACGGACGGTGTTCCCTGTGAGGTAGTCACTGATTCTTAATATATTATTTAGACTGACTTTATAGTCACCTCCCGTGTGGAGGCGGGTTCGAACACTTCCACCGTAGCCCTGCGAGTCGTAGGAGGCGATGAAAATGGAACGCAGTGCCTGGGGTTACAACTGGGCCACCCTGTTCCGGGGGGAGCTATAAATACGGGGACCTGGCCCTCCAGGTTGGGGGAGTGTCGAATCTGAGACAATAAAATATGATAATTAATCCCGTGGGACTCGAACCCGAGAATGACTGAGTTGGAGAGGGCCAGCAGCAATTGTAAACGACAGACCCATCCTCTCCTCAGAGAGGATGTTACACAAGGACTATGACCGCAAGGGTTCAGTCGAAAAAAGTCGCTGTTCGGGAGTCTCACGGGGCTTGGCGCCAAGACGAACTGATTGGTGGTAAACTGCCTGTCGTAAAGTAACTCTTACTCTGACTCATATGGAAACAAGAATCGCTGTGCTGGCGAGGGCCAGCAGCAGTTTAACAGGCAGTCAACTGCAAAGTTATCACTCACTCAATCACGGAGCTGAACCATTCATGAGAAATCGCTAGTTGTGCAGCTACTCAAGAACTTCCCAACATTTTATGGAACCCGAAGGTTCATTACTGTGTTTACTAGAGCCCTCTACTGGTCCCTATCCTGAGCTGCAAAGTGATACATAAGGAAATGCTACGAAATCCATGCAATGCCGGTTAAGAATTGAAGTGCTTGTGGGGGAGGAGGATGAGGTGGGCAGGTCATATAGCAGGAATGGGGTAGACGAGGAATGCGTATAGGATATTGGTGGGAAAGCCAGAAGGAAAGAGACCACAGGGAAGACCAAGACATAGGTGGGTGGACAATATTAGACTGGATCTTAGAGAGATAGGATGGGATGGTATGGATTGGATAGATCTGGTTCAGGATAGGGGCCAGTGGAGGGCTCTTGTGAACACGGTGATGAACTTCCGGGTTCCATAAAAGGCTGGGAAATTCTTGACTAGCTGCAGAATTGGCGGCTCCTCAAGAAGGGCTGAGCTCCATGAGTAAGTAAGTAAGTGCTTGTGGGGGCTGGACGGTCAAATGATCCGAATTCAAGAGGCATTTTGTTTTCATTGCTCCTAGGCGCATCCAATAGACACGTGGGAACTGGAGGCCCCTTTTCCGGGAGTATAACCGCCGTGACATGAAACTGACCACTGACCTGCACCTACCGGGCGTTTCATTCAAATGTTGATCGCAAATCGCATCGTAATTTCCCGGTGAAAATGAAACCTTGGAGCGCTGTGTACTTTGCAACACTGACCAGGAGCCTGCCTGCCCGGTTCTCGTCACTCCATTCAGTCTATGATTCCACGTGCTTTGCGCCAAAACAATGTATACAAACATGGAGCGTCACGTTGGCCTGCGTCGTCACCTTCTGTAACCCAATTACTTCCACATCTACCGAAGTATATGCTTGTAAATTTTCATTTTCATCGGCAAATCATTACATGATTTATAATTATTATTTCGGGGCTTCAACCGAGTGAGTCACTCTGTAGTATCGAGGTTGAGAAAGCGTGGGGGAATGTCTTCATTCGTGTCCTTGGCCCAGTGATGAATCAAAGCGCATGGACAACTTTGTCTGTTCTTTTTTTCTAAGCGTGAGACGAACGCTGTTACATCATGTTGAGTGTACAGCCAGTGGCTGTGTACACAGACAGACATAACAAGCGAGCGAGTTCAATAAAGAGAGATGTTTCGCCATTGTGGACCTTCTGGACAGAGAGACAAGTTCGCCTGTGATGTCAGTATAACCGTCACGCTCCCAAGTATGATAAGTTGCATAAGAGGCAGGCGTTTCCAAGTGTCTCGCGCAGGTTCAGATATTTCAGTCGATTACCACAGAAACACAGTCGCGGCGCCGCGCGCTGGAGCCCGTGCGTCGTTTCGTGAATTTGTTGGGAAGCCTTCAAGATCAGGTGCATCCGAAAGTACGATATTGTTTAATAGAGGTCAGTAGTTTTGATGAGGTGATTGCATTAAATTAAATTCGGAGATGCTGCCTAGGGCACCCACATTCTAAATTAGTACAGTAAGCCCTCGCTATTCCCGATTAATGAAGCAATAGATAGCCCTAAAAGGCAGAAAAAAACTTACGAATGAAGAATGTAATAATATAAGGTAGTGCTGATGAAAATAAATGAAAATATCACTGCAGAAATTTCTTCCTCTGTCGGAAGATGAAATCCAGGGTCTCCCTCATCCAGCTCAAGCCAAACTTGGATGTGTTCTTGTGTGGTTCCAGTCTCTCCAGCTGCCCTCAACACAGCCTGAAAGTCCTCTTGCTCTAATCCCGCTTGCTCCTAAATCCCACATGTCATTTTAAGTACGTACTCAACTGTGAACAGAATTTTCCATTTTTCGATTCGGATTAACTGTAACAGGATTAGCGAGGGTTTGGTGGAAACTCCTCACATGTTTCGAGCATATATGACCACCCTCATGTGAGACTAGAGGAATCTGCGAATTAGCACGTTGAGACAGCAGAAAGTTGTGCGCAAGACATATTTGACGGCGAAACGGGTGCAGTTAATACAGCATTCAGTGACGACAAGCAAATAAATAAGTGATTACATGCAGAATGCACTTCACTTTTATGTTCAGACTCCGCGAAAGAATTGCATTGTCCTAATTCTGTGCTTCATTATTGTCCCATAAGACGTTGGTTTCAGTTTCAGTGGCGGATTTAGTGTAGATCTGTGAACACATTTTGAATAATTTATTTAACATTAACCTAAGATTTCCTCTTTAAAATTTGACGCCCCCTGAAGATTGCTGTGCATGGTCGAAACATACCGAGGTGGGTCGACCTGAACAGCGCCCCAGAACCTCACTGTCTGAAGTTAAGTCATACATCGAATTGGTTCAACCGGTAACGCTTCTAGACTTGTGTTCGACAGGTGCCGGGTTCGAATCTCGTCCAGGACACCGACTATTCTGACAGATTTTTGTTGTTTTACTCAGTCCCTGCAGCCAATTACCGGGACATTTCCTCAGGCTACGCATGTTTCCTTCCGAATTTTTCTCAATCCATTTATCATCGTACCATTGACACCGTAGAGTCTGGATACTGACGGCGCCGCAACGTAGCTTTACACCTTGCAACAGGACGCGGTCAATGCCCTCACGTCTCGTGGGACGACGTATCATCCCAGTTGTAGCTGCAGTGTCGGTAAATAATCCATCAGCCACTAACCTTCTAATGTATAGTGATAACTACATGTACCCACATTATTCTACCCATACAGAGTATCTGTGTATCCCGTATGGTTCCCACAGTAAACAGCGACTGTCTCCCTAAACAACATTAACCGGTTTGGCTTTGTAACGGAAGCGTAATGTGTTTCTTGTGAGGTACGAACTGGATTTATATATACATTATTTAGATGGACTTTTTCCCCATTTCCCAAAGTTTTACTCACTCTGACACTTCTATCAGGGGTTGAGCGGGCGCTGCATAGGCACCTTCTCAGCAGGGCAGTGGTTGTTTCCCTCAGAGTACAGTGTCTCTCACCACTCACCGTTCCACTGTCTCCTCTCTTCAAAGGGTTAATGGCTGCCCTGCGGTGGGTGATGACCTCGCACGTATATGCGACCCGTGGGGGTAATGAGGCACGCCATTCGTCTTCATTTTGCCGACGAACTTGGACCACTCGGTCGGTCAGCCCGCCCGAGATGAGCGAGGTTCCGGGCGAAATCCTTAACTCTGCAGACTGGTTCACGGCGCAGTTCTTACATGTACTGATAACTAAGTAACTCCATAGAGCTGAGCCCTTCTTGAGAAGCCGTCAGTTGTGCAGCTGCTCAGGAATTTCCACATACGTGTATTTCTTTGAAGTCGAAGTTTCATTACTGTGTTAACAAGAGCCCTCCACTGGTCCCTATCCTGAGCCAGATCAATCCAGTCCATACCACCCCATCCTATCTCTCGAAAATCTACTTTAATGTTATCCACCAACTCACATCTTGGATTTCCCAGTGTATCTTTCGTTCTGGCTTTCCCATCAATACTCAATATGAATTCCTGTTCTACCTCATTCGTGCTACATGCTCTGCCCGTCTCATCCTCCTTGACTAATTCTAATTATCCTAGGCCAAAATTACAAGATATGAAGCTCCTCATTATGTAGTTTTCTCCAACTTCCTGTCACTTGATCTCTCTTCGATCCAAATATTTTCTTCAACATCCTGTTCTACCTTAATTTCAGAGACAAGTTTCATACCCATACAGAACAACAAGGAAAATTATATTCTTTTTTTAGACATCAGACGAGAAAACAAAAGCCCTTATATGTTTAGAGGTTATGAAATCGGGAACCCAGTTATGCCCATAAATTAACTGTAATTCCTCATTTGTTGTCCCTTGAAAGCACACTGATGTCTGTATATACTACGTACATCCTGCTTTAACTGCAACAAACCTGCATCATGCCTGTACAGCGTTTTTGTATGTTCCGTATGGTTCTCGCAATAAACAGCTACTCTTTCCCTAAACAGCATTAACCGGTTGTGTTTCCTGTGAGGTACGGACTGAATTCTTATAAAGTATAAAGTCTCTACATTCTGCCCACACAGTGTATTTGTGTGTTCCATATGGTTCTCATAATAAACAGCATTAACCGGTTGGGCTTTGTAACGGACACGCAAAGTCCTTACTTTGGAGGCCCCCTAAATTACATCTGGAAAGTATGCAAGTGCAAATCAGAAGATCAAATTAATTCCGCTGTTTTGTCCAAAGTGGTTTCTAATGCGAACGAGCAGCCAGGCTAATGAGCACTGCTGAAGTTCTAGAGTACTTCAACTGCGGAACCGACCCTTCTGCCCGGTATTCTCTCCCCTGCAGTTCAGTAAGCTTACTTCTTCTTCTTCTTACACTTTCCTCAATTCGTGAAGGAAGTGAAGCTTACCGAATCATCGAGTGTGCGCATTGTAGGCCCGTATACGAGTACAGTGTGTGCTGATATGGCTTCGCGTATCCGTGGGAACGTCCTTAATATAAAAAATGGTTAAGATATCCCTGTAACAGGCCGTGGAGGCCCATAGGGTTGTCAGACGTCGAGGCTCTCACATTTTCTAGACAATCGGCTCACAGATGGCGTTGAGGTCAGCGTTACGCGGCGGCCGTCTTTTACCCCGAGGAAGATTCCTGGTACTAATTTCTGTTAGAGGCTGATTCGACCCCAGGGCCATAGCGCGGCTGGAAGGATTAGTAAATCGAAAAATTTAGTGACTTCATCGGAAATCGAATCCGCCACCTTCCGGCTTGTAGCATAGTGCCTCAACACAATTACGTTACAGCGTGCCCCGTTAATATACGGTGTACAAAGCATATTTGAGGTTGCGTCATTGTTACATAGTGACGTCATCATCAGAGTTTCTGAATCTTATTTCCACCATTCAGTGGGAGCCCAAATCACCACGCCGGAGGTCTCGTCCAGTACACAGAACTTCACTTCCGCAAGGCTACCTGCTCGAGCTGTGACGTACACTCAGAGATGTTTCAGACACGCAATACGTTGTCAGTGTGTACGGTTGAGGTATCTTTAGAAATAAAATTCAGCCTGTCATTCTGATGTCTTTGAATAGACCATAAATACACAAAGTCGAAAGCTTAGCTCAACAATATCGTCTTGAATTAGGCCCTCAATTGTTCTCAGTCCTCACAGCAGTGAGGTGACCTCTGCAGTTAATACGACGTCTCTAAATATGCTATGAATGGATAAATCAGCATAAACTTTTGGACTGTCAAGTTTATATGCCAGTTTCTTGTAAAAATTTAAATTTTTTTGTTCTCTTTGTTGCAGGTGAGTACTGAGTCACGTGACCCTGTGGTCCGGATGTTGGTGGGGTCGAGTACATGGTAACGTACACTCTAATAAATATTAAGTCTGAGATTTGTGACAGGCGTGAGTTATTAACCCGCCTCGCATACTGGACGTTTTCTTATGGTTGAAGAAACATACTTTTTCGGAAGTAGTCTCTGCTTCCATCTACGGGTAAAAATAGGAAGGCCACACTCTTTGGTCCCCTGGAACAACTAATTTGTTTCCGAGGCCCGGGGCATGTTCAGCAGGACATTTTTCGTGCTGTTACCTGATGGTGGAAGAAAACCAGCTTCTCATTTGTTTTCCATTTTTTGACAAACAAACAAACAAACAAACAAACAAATGAAGATAGGCCAAATGGCCGACATTCATGTCTGCTGGCTGCAACAAGTGGTCCTCTAAGTTCCCATCCTCCGCGGTTTTCTTCATGAACCGACTTTGGATGCCAATGAAATAAATTCTTGGAAAATCTCTTCCTGTCTTACTGCAACTCATGTTCTCCCTTGTGAAGTCGCAGACTTAACGTTCGCAGTTTTGTGTTTCGAGTGGCATAGCACAAGCGTGTTCCTGCACAAACTCTGGGCATCATTAAAGGCGAGATATTGAGTCGAGCTGCGGTGTGATAATACGAGAGACAGACGAAAGTCTCTGCGTCTCCAGCTCGCGCAGCTAAATAGAAGTGACGTCATGAACGTGCCGAGCGATGTGAGCGAATCCGTTGCCTAGTCATCGGGACTAACCCTTTATCAGTGCAGATACTCCTAGCAGTAATACTTATTGCAATGTGGGGCTGCGCCATAGCTCAAGCAGTTAGTCGCTGGCTTTCCATCGCGGCGGCCCGGGTTCGATCCCGGGTCTGGTCAAGTAGGATTTGTGGTGGACAAAGTGGCGCTGGGGCAGGTTTGCGCCGAGTACTTCGGTTTCCCCTGCCAATCTTCATTCTACCAACTGCTCCACAATCACCCTCACCTATCATCTGGGGCTGGTACAATAGGCCAGAAGTGGCCGCAGTACAAGGGACTTAGTCCCACCCCACTATCAATAAAAGAATATATTGCAATGTGTCTGCAGATTGTGGGAGACTCGATGTCTCACAACCTTATAGACCTACACAGCCTGTAACTGGGATAGCTTCACCTTTATTTTTTTACTGTTTATATCTGTATTTCATGTCGGAGCGCGTAAGTATGCAGGCTGAGACTTTGTTGCATCTGTTGTGTCTATAGCTGGCAACCAAACTTTTTATCTTTTTAAGTTCTTGGGTTGGGGGGAGACTGAGCCCACTCGGTACGTCGGCCACTAATTGGCCCATTGTACCAGCCCCAGGTGATAGATGGTGATGAGTGTGGAGCATTCGGTGGAATGAGAAATGGCAGGGGAAGCCGAAGTACTCGGAGAAAAGCTGCCCCAGTGGCACTCTGTCCACCACAAATCCCACCTTCCCTGGGCTCGAACCCGGGCCGCTGCGGCACTGCCATATTGCACGCAACTTACTCGGTTTGTGTCTCATAAAGAAATAAAAATATACAAGATTTAATTTTCCCTGTAGTTTTGTATGGGTGCGAAACATTAGCGGAACAACATGGACTGAGGGTGCACGAGAACAGGACACTGAAGGGAGTGTTTGGACCCAAGGCAGAAAGCAAAAGGATGCAGGAGAAAACTGTTTAATAAGGAGCTCCATAATTTGTACTCAGAGTCAGAATCAGTAAGATGTCTCCAGGTGTCCCGATGTTGTCGTCCCTTCTCATGACCAAATTTCAGTCAGTTCCCTGTCCACTTGGTGAGACGTCTCATCTGAAATTGTTTTATTAACTCACTCGTCTGACTCCCGTTAGGAATTCAACGGGCAAGCCTCATCATTGCATAGTCCCCTTCCCCCGCTCTCGCGTATTCCACTTCAGTCCTATTTTGACGTTTGTTGCCGTATATCAGAAATAACAGCCGTCTTTAGAGATAACATACATCGAAATCAGAATATAATTACTCACAGAATAGGCACGATACACTGAAACAAAAAGGGCACTGCTGCTGTTAACGCTGGAAACTCAGGAATCGAGTAATGTCAGAGCTTCCATCAAAACTTCATTGCACTTTCCGTCCGATTTCCTTATTTTAAAAAATAAAAGAGGCCTATGATATCGTATTGCCGCCTGTGCGACTCTGTGCTCCCCACCACCCCCCGTAATGTTTTCATCTTCTATGATTCGTGTATCGTATCAAGGGAAAGTAGATGGTTAGCTCTCCGCAGAACGTGTTTATGTGTGGATTCATGAATCAATGGTTCTACAGCCCTCTGTTGGGCCCTGGCCGCGTTTTCAGTTTCTTAATTCTATACAGCCAATCACAGTGGCCGCGCGGGCTAAGGTATGAAATGTCTTCGCCCGCTCGAACACTGGAATCGTGGGTTTGAATTCCGCTCAAGGCATGGATGTTTGCGTTCTTTTTTTTTCTTTGTTGATGTTGTCCTGTGTAGGTAGCGGCCTTGCATCGTGCTGGTACCCCTACCGACAGTCCTACCGACTGTCTAATAATAAGAAACTGAAACGAAACGAAGCTCTTCATGGATGCCCTATGCTCCAGGTGGGAACAACAGGAAGATAGATAGATAGCGGCCTCCGTATTCTAGGGGTAACGTTCCCACTTCATGACTCAAGGTACGCGGGTTCAAACCCGACGGAGGTCGTGGAATTTTTAAGGGCGGAAAAATTCAGGGAACAAGTCCTCCGGGAGGGACTTTAAGCCGTGTGTCCCGTGTCGTAGATTTACGGCACGTAAAAGAACCTCATGTCTCTAGGAGACCTCTGAGCTAAATTACAGGCCCTTTCCCGCCCAAATAGTCTCCAATGCCTCTGGTGGATGGGGGAAGCTTCGAGGTACCGAGGGCCGACCTCGTTGGCTCTGAGGGGGCTGATGGCACGCACCGTTACCGGTAGGGTATGGCGAAAGTAGAAATTACCGTATTTACGCATGTATAGGCCGCACATTTTTTGCAAAAAATTCAAGAGGAAAACTGGGGTGCGGCTTATATTCGAAATATTCGAAATCACACTTAATTTTAAAAAAATTATATTCATAATTAGTAATACAGGGTGTAATACTCCTGAAATAATATTCCAAGAAAATTATTTTTTCTATAATTTCTGTCTGAAAATTGTGCTGCGGCCTGTACACGCACGAGGCCTATACATGCGTAAATACGGTAAAGGGGGACGGACAATGGACCAATAACTGGTCTAAGTGCATGGGGAAACCCACCCCCTCTCATAATACGAATACGAATTGATATATAGGTAGGTAGGTAGGTAGGTAGGTGGATAGATAGAATTCTATACACCGTCAGTAGGACTCCTGGGACGGTGGATCAGCCCATCGCTAGGTCACTGCCTACAAACAACATAAACAACAGAACCAACACAAAAAAAAAACTCACACAGATATCCATACTTCTAGTTGGATTCGAACCAACGACCCCAGTATACGAGCGGGCCACCGTGATCGTCATTCATATATGGATAGAAAAATTTAATTTACTATGCGCATGCGCTGTGGCTCAACGAAATTTTAATTTGCGGGTAATTCGTATGATACATTACAGCTTATGTCTTGCTGGCCTTCTGAAGCCCGCAGCTCATTTGGGTAATGCGGGTGGCAGAATGGTACAGGGGCGGGGATTTCTCCGCGTCCTTCGGTTTCCCTTACGAGTCCTCGTTCCTCTAATTGCTCCACGTTAATTACTCATCCTATCGTACGTCGCCATACAGTCTGGACACTGGCAGCGTCTTCAAGTAACAAACCTAAAGATCGAAACAGCAGCCCCGTAGGACTGACCTTTATGCACAGGAATACAGTTTACAATAGGACAGCACCGCCAGTATATGGTCATGATTTTCCCCTCCGTATTTATTTGATCCCTCTCCACCGCACCCCCTCCTGGCAATTTAATTAATAAAACTAACCGCTAATTAAGGGGCTTGGAGACGCTGTTGCTACGGACTCCCGGAACTTAGTCTTCTTCTCTCGCCAGATGATTTACGCTATGGAGAGCAGGTCTACAGGGTGCCTAACAAGTTAGTAATTTCTCTTCAACCAAAACTTACGTTTCTTGAACGTCGTTTTGTGTCAAGATTGAAACACAGTGTGTACTCTAGTGGAGTACAGATGTCATAAAATTAGTTCGCTGCTGTTCTTCATACCTGAATCGTCTCTGTGTCCACGTACTGCAGACACAATCCCACTGTAGGAGAGCCACCCGCACTACAGCTGTCTCACTGTGCACAGTGAGAGACTGGCTTCGTTGCATTTCGGTAAATATCCGCCTTACCGAAAAACATTCCAAATAGAAGTTGTAGATCTTAATCAGATCTATATTTTGTGTGACATACCGATTTTTGTACTGTGAGTCGTTTTCGAGAAAATCGGCGCTGTTCAATTTGAGTTTCATGTAAAAAAGAGGAGTTTTATTGGACAGATATGAACCGAAATTTAATTCTCTGGAGCTTTTTCGTGTACCCTCTCGAATACCAAACTTAATCTAAATTCTGTCGCTATTGATAGTAGGAAGTGAGGAGCAGTTGGACAGCACGTACCTCTCCGTCTTGCTTTCACTTGATGTACCTTTCGGAATAGGACATGAAGTTCGCGGGTCGAGGTCTGTGAGTTTCTTGCAGTCACTAGCCGGTTGGTTACCTTGGCAACGCACTGAGTTGCGTATTGTTGCAGACTCCTCGCGCTTCACTCACCCAATAAGAGCATCTCTGTTTGATAATGTAGGTGGGAATAAACACGGGAGTAACAGCGAAGCGTTTGACATAATTCCTCCGTCCTCAAATAATGATTTTCATTAAATACATCTCAGATTTCAGTTGATTGTAAGACCGACCTTAATCCAGGCAAGCGAAAGTGCAGACGAAACTTGTGGAGGGAGGGGGGACGAGTAAATCTCACACAGACTTGTCTTCTTCATATACCGCGTGTCTCAGAGGTCCTCTGATTCATAGCCTATGGGTACTATGGGCGATTTCACCTGCAGTAAAGCGGCCGGGGCTTAGAGCTGACCACTCACCCTCATCTTGTGCCGAGATCAAGAATGATGGAGCCATATCTCCACTTCCCTCCCACGCCCTCGTGGTGCAGAGCTTAATTAATTAAGCACAGCGACAACTTTACCGTTACCTTACATACGTGAAGCAGTGATTCATGGTTTGAAGTTTTAATGATCTTTGCCTGCAATGTGTCCCACAGATTTCCTGAGTAGGATGTCAGGCACAGTGTGTTTAGTAATTTTGATTCCACTCGCCAGTGTTCCATTTCACACACAATACGCTCAAGTGGTAGTACGTTTGAGGCTTATTCTAGAGGCTCCTATTTCGAATCTCGGTGGGGGTTCATACATTTTTTAATTGAATTTCTTCGTTGTTTTTCTCATTCCAAATAAATGTCGGGTTTGTCTTGAGATTGGGACGCGAGAGCTTCCTTGCATATCCGTCTGAATTTACCATTGTTCAATCTCCCTGCCACACAGAGCTATACAGTCAGACATACTGACCGAGCCGTGAAGTGAATGTCCGCCGTCTGAAAAAGCGAAAGGCTAGAATATACAGAGTGTCCCAGGAAGAAAGTCAATATTCTGGGAGGTCACAGTATCGGCCATTCTGAGCAAAGAAGCGTATATGTACATGTCTTTCCGAGACGAGCTATTTCACTATACAAACGAGCAACACGCTACGTCCTCACGCGAGTTGCCAAGTGTATTGACGTTGACGGAGGAATTTTCGAAAATTTATACACTAGGTAAACAATACCAGATTTTTCACTCGAACAATAAATACCGGTCTTAGAAACAGTACGTAATATCTCTTTCTTACCAACAGTTTTGGAATTGTCCAGTGAAAGAGCTCTATCTCGGAAACCGTTCGGAATAGGACACATGTACATATACACTTTTTTGTTTAGAATGTCAGATACCGAGACCTCCCAGAATATTGACCTTTCCTTCTGGGACACTCTGTATCGGACTGTAGATTTGCCTGTTGTTTTGTATGGCTCAGGAACTCGACGTCTAACATTAAAGGGTGAAGCGAGACCAATCTGTATGGCGGAAGGTTCAGCTTGGGAGTACGGATGAACGCAATACTTCTGTGCGCAGGATGAGTATGGCAACTCGCCACATCGGGCTGACAGACGGTGCTGGTTGCGCCTGCTGACAAGCTTTTCGATGTTATTTTCAGAAAATGTTAATACAGATTAGAAGTAACATTGTAACCAGATTTTCAAAGTAGCTCACAAGCTGTAGTTTACTCGCCTCTAACACAGGCTGACATTGTTTGAGAACAGGGTAAAGTTAAAGGTGACGTCCCTGTGCTAATGTAAGGAAACACTACGCCATGAAGGCGCCGGGGGGAGTGGAAGTATAGCTCCACCATTCTTGACCTCGGCACCAGCTGGAGATGAATGGCCAGCTCCACCCCTTGGCCGCTTTGTCCTCGGTGAAATAACCCCCTATACCCATTGGGTAAATGGCTGGGTGGGCCCCAGAGCCGGCCTGGACGCTGTGGAATAAAGAAGAATCTCTTGCCCCTACCATGAATTTTTCGAGAACAGGGAACTGAGAAGAATATTTGGACGTAAGAGGGATGTAATGACAGGAGAACGTAGAAAGTTACGTAATGAGCAGAGCGTGTAGCATGCATGCGGGCGAAGTGTGTACGAAGTTACTGCAGGAAAATACGAAGGAGGTTTTGTTTCGAAACTGCCGACGGTCCTCGCTCTTCGAACCCTCCCCAGGAACGCAACCCTTGGTAAGGGCGGGCGGCCACTGCCTGTAATATACTTACCGGCTCCCACGTCTTTGACGAGTTCTAGCTTCTGAACTGTGACGCTTCGTAATTCGTTGAAAATCAACAGGCATTTCGGACGAAAATATCACTTCCATCTTCAGTTTTTAAAAGTAATACAAGGAAGAAGGGCTTGCTTTCCTTTCTGTCTGCTTCATGCTAGTTTGTTGCTTGTATTAATTTTCAACATTGAAGATGGAGACGACGTACTCCGAAGCGCCCTTGGCTTTTAACGGCGTTTTATCAGGAAGACAAATCCGTTCGTAACCAACCGCTGTGATAACCTGAAATCCTGCATTTCACTGTTTTTTCTTATGCACATTTACATTTT
This sequence comes from Cryptotermes secundus, assembly GCF_002891405.2. Taxonomy (NCBI): domain Eukaryota; kingdom Metazoa; phylum Arthropoda; class Insecta; order Blattodea; family Kalotermitidae; genus Cryptotermes; species Cryptotermes secundus. The sequence continues at coordinate 445,117 of NW_019733339.1, forward strand.
CTTGCATTCAGCATTAATTGTTCTCCTTGCCTGTTTATGTTTAAGGAAGGAGACCACTGGGAAGACCAAGACGTAGGTGGTTAATAACCTTGAAATTAATCTTAGAGAGGTGGGATGGGGTGGTATGGACTGGATCGATCCGGCCCAGGATAGGGACCAATGGAGGGCTCTTGTGAACGCGGCAATGAACCTTCGGTTTCCATAAAATGCTGGGAAGTTCTTGAGGAGCTGCACAATTGACGCCTTCTCAAGAAGTTCTCAGCTTCATGAAGTTAGTTAGTTAGTTAGTCTCTGTGTGTTTATTTACGTTCCCACTCTGTGATCGTTTTGTAAGACAATTACATTTATATACAGGCCACTGTTTGAGGTGCATCGCTTACAGAATGACACTGCTCTCTGAGCGTTGTATACTTTTGTTGTCAGCCTATACAAAAACCGCAGTATACATATAAGGCTGAACTAATAAGGCGTACTGCCATTAATTACATTTATAGGCATGCAGAAGAGACTCCCTGTATAGAATGTACACACAGAATGAGCCCCCGCCCCATTGGGCTGCTGTTAATCTGCTCCAAAGAGCACAGACCTGCTCTCTCTCTCTTTGTAACCCTGTGATATCATGGCCCACTCAGAGCAACTTATGGCATGTGTATAAAACCAGTGCCTCCTGAAACTCTAATCTTCTTAAACAAGATTAGAGCAGTTTGATCACATAACTATGCACGAGGCTTAAAATGTCATTTGGTTTTAGGTACAAAACAGGTGCCATATTGGAGTTCAGTTGGTACGTAGGCCCTGCGCTACAACGGGTGTCGCACGAACCCTCTTAAGTACAATCGGCTGTTTATTTGACTGGTTCATATAGCTGTAACGTTGTATACTCGTAGTCCTGAGGCACTTGGTTCGGATCTCGGTTGGGACACCAGCTATCTTAACTGAATTTTTTCGTGATTATCCGAAGCCCCTCCAGGAAAATTCAAAGGAAAGTACCGCGATTAGGCCACGACCGCTTCCTTTCAGATCCTTTCAAATTCTAAAACACTGCAGCAGTACTTGCACGTCGCTTTAACAGCCAAGATTACCGTATATATTGGCACCAGTACGGAGTGAATTTCAATAATATTGTCACGTGGTATGTGTGTGACTGTAAACGATGTTTTGGATTATTGGATTTATTGACCACTTATAGGTCGTAACTACAAATAACACTATTGGCGATCTCTACAATTTGCAGTTCACTAGAGCACACAGTCTGTTCTCAGTCTGGTAGTAGACGTTTCCTGCTAACGGCATCTAACATTGGCTAGTCCTCTGCTTCCGGGCTCAAGCCATCTCTGACCGGCGGCTTCCTTCCAACCGAAATATTCTTCTTTAGACTACCGTACAGAACTGACTTAGTTGCCCCAAATGTCATCATTATAACTTTTTGGCACGGACGGAGGAGAAAAGCTCGTTTCCAGCAGTACCTCTATAGTTTGTTTCGATTGTCACCTAACAACGGCCCTGGTATTTTTGCTTATCTCGCACTAATTGCACAGCAACATACTAACTAACTTCATGGAGCTGAGCCCGTCTTAAGAAGCCACCAGTTATGCAGCTACTCAAGAACTTGCCAGCATTTTATGGAACCCCAAGGTTCATTACCATGTTCACAAGAGCCCTTCACTGGTCCCTATCCTGAGCCAGATCGATCCAGTCCATACCATCACATCCTGTCTTTCTAAGATCCATTTTAATATTGTCCACCCACCTACGTCTTTGTCTTCCTAGTGATCTCTTTCTTTCTGTTTTTCCCATTAATGGCCTATATGTATTCCTCTTCTCCCCCATTCTGACTTAATGCCCTGCCCATCTCATCGTCATTGGCTTGATCATTCTGATTATGCAATAACGGCATTACAAACTACAATATCCATCAGTGTCCTGTGTTAGGTCCGCGGTAGGAAACAAATTACATTCTTCTATATACTCGACTCATAGAGTCGTGAGACGGTAAACCAAGAATGACTGTGCTGGCGAGGCCCAGCAGCAATTTACGGGATATACTGGATATGGAGTTTTAATCGCACTCGTCCTGCTTGACATTACAAATGAACAGGACCAACTTCCTACGTCATGCCTTCAGACACATTCAGGGCCCTGTCCGTTACAATAAATTAATCTACCCCATCCCGTAGGATATATGCGGGCGCTGACCCGGTTTCAGTTGTCTCCGATAATTACATTCGCGCGCAGTCAAGACTTAGCTCTCGAAGCGCCGGTCGGAACAATACGGAGACATTTAAGCTGCATTAACAATAATTGGGCTCGGTTATCGTTACGTAACACGCCTCGTGATCCTCTCTTGTTTCCATACGGCCAGCAAATTAACGTCGCATGGTTTGTGTTCCCTCTAAATCACACCACACCTCGCTTACCAGAGAGATGATTGTGTTTTGTTCCTCGTTAATGCTATAAATACTGCAATGACCGCTAGTTATGATGGCGCTGTCACCGTGACACGTTCTCTTGACCGGTATGCAGCAGGGTGGAACATGTGTGAGGACTGAACTCGAAAGAGTGGGCTGCTCCCAACACTTTTGTATTAACCCTTGGAAGCCCAGTGGTTACTGTACGTACCATATGCTTCAACATTCAGAAACTCTGCATTCTGTCCACAGAGTGTATCTGTGTGTTCCGTATGGTTCTCACAATAAACAGCGACTGTTTCCCTAAACCTGTTGGGTTCTGTAGCTGAGACATTATGTGTTTCCTGTGAGGCACGGACCGGATTTGTATGTATAATTCAGATGACCTTCGCGCTTGAAGTCCAAAGCCGGGTGGATGTCTCCAGCTTCTAGCCACAGATGAGAATCAAACACTGACACAGCGATCTAATGAGACAGCCGTGTGGGACCTGCTGACCGGAGCTGTGAGAGCATGCACAAGAAACTGCGGGATGTGCTTCTGTATCGGAATGAGGAGATACGGCATAGAGAGCGCAGCAAGACAAGGAGCGGCTAGGACAGCCGTGTGGGACCTGCTGACCGGAGCTGTGAGAGCATGCACAAGAAACCGCGGGATGTGCTTCTGTATCGGAATGAGGAGATACGGCATAGAGAGCGCAGCAAGACAAGGAGCGGCACGAAGGCGTGAATACGGGAAGAAGGGAAAGAGAGCAAATCACGCCAAATCTAAAGGAGACAGAATATATACATTTAGGCCTGTTAAGATACGTGATGTGATGAAAAAAAGATATCACATTGACACAAATAAGTGCGTAATGTAATCCCCTCCATCCAAAAATCCTGAGGGAGCTAATTATGTTGGACCCAAAGTTGATGCCTCACGGAGTTGTATTGACAATTGCAGCTAATCTGCAGGCAAGTCTTGTTGTATGTAAATGCATGTGTTAGTAAGTAGTAAACTTCAGCCCTTTTCCTTGTACAAATTATTTGCAATTCTGTCCAGTATTTTTCGGATGATTTGAAATGATAAGGCGACAGGTTCGGACAGAGAGAGGTGCCTCTGGTTGCAAATGCAGTTGATTCAGTTGTTCCGAGATTTCAGGATCTCATGACATTACGGCCTTGTGGGTTGTGAGACTGCGTAGTGTGGCATATAAATATCAGAGTTTCGAGGAACATAAAGCCTCTCTTACCCTGAAGATGGCGGCAGTAAGTACTTCTTTATCGTCTGCGTGTATCCTGTACATCGCAAGACATCTTAATCCTTTTTGTACTTCGCTCACCTGAAATTCAGATAAAAGGGCGAATGGGTAATGTCTTTCAGAAGGCTACGGCTACTTTGTGGGTTTCGGAGAACATATCGCCTCCATTTTAAGGACTGAAAATAAAACCACGCAAGAAACCGGCAACAAGCTGACGATTTAATTAACGACGCCATCAACAGTTGGATTATATGGAATCGAATGGTAGGACGGCACATGACGTGAGAAGGATCTGGAAACATGCAGGCATAGCCTCGTCGTCCTATCGGGACATTTGTCTGGATTGACTAAGGAAACCCACGAAAATCTGACTCAGGATAATGGGTGTCCCAGAAAGAATTCGAAATCAAGTGGTATTGGAACTTTACGGCAACACCATCCCACTCGGTGTCAGAACCGTCGTTATAACGAGGCAGTTGATCAGTGATTGTAACGGAAATATAACGTCATCTCTAGAAAATGTGAGTGGCAGGTTCCGCAGTAATTCACATACCTGGACTGATGAAGTCAGGCGCTGTCTGTGGCATTGACAGGTTACAGTCATCGAGTGCTGTGATCCAGTGGCGGGCACACCTGCTTCGTATCTCGACCAGGGTGCCTCTGGCCGAGGTTTCCCATGGCTTTGTTACGCCCCTCCAAGGAAATTACGGTATAGTACCTCAAGTTAGGCCACGACCGCTTCCCTCCACATCCACTCCAATTCAGCAGTCACTGATCCCATTGTTTAGAGCTGTACGTCTGCGGTCTGAGCACCGAACATGACAGCATTTCGACGTCTCAGAGATATCCACTTAAAGTAAAAGATGAAGATGCCGAAGACGTATGTGGGAGTGGAGGTATGGCTGCACACGTCCATAACTTCGACACTAGATGGAAGTGAATGGGAGTGACCGTTTTAATGTAGAGGAAAGAGCTCCAGCACCCACTCGATAGGAGAACTGCGGGTTGCAGATCTGGTGTGGACACAGTGGTTGCGGATGAAAGCCTCTTTCCTCTCCCTCGGGAATAGAACCCCGATTTCATGGTCTTCAGCTCGTAGTGTAGTAAGTGTTCTGACTGAGACACACAGACCTGGGCTCAACCGGTAATGCTTTTTGACTTGCATACGGGAGGTTGCAGGTTCGAATCTTAGCCGAGTCATCTACCGCCTCGCCAGGTGAATGGTGGAGTAGTACCTCAGATAAAACCACGACCGCTTCACTTCACATCCCTCCCAATTTATTATTCACTTAACGCTATGTATTCTAAGTTACTGAGAGCGTAATTAAATAAAGTACAAGCAAATGAAAGTCATACAGGTATGTCCGTGTACCCTGAAGAAGGTGGCAGCACGTTTCTTCCAAAGTTGTCTACATGGCGTCACATTCTGTATGTCAGTAATAGGTGCCTCATCTCATGAGACCTGTGTCAGTCCGTGCTCACAGCGCGTCCATGTAGGCAACATGCCACACTCGACAGAGAGATTGCCCTGCGTGTATGTAAACTCTAGCGACGGCCAGTGCCTGTAGTATGACGGAAGTATGTCGACGTTTCGGAGGAACATATCGCTCTCAGTCTTCGATATCGAAAAATAGGCCAGGCAAGCAGTCATCAAGTGGAGGCAATACACCCTCCGAAACGTCTGAAAACATACGACAGTGCACTATGTCAGAGCCGTGAGAAAACCAAAGCCACTAGGGCTTCGTTTGTTTTTTTAACACCGTTTCAACTGCGCAGGTTATTTGCCATTGTGAACACGCTAAGCAGACAGAATGAGTGCACCAATTGCAGAAATTTGTTTTGAGGTTTAAGGGCGGCTTCATTCCTGTACGCTTACTCTCCAACCTTGAAGATGGTGTCAGTATATGCCTCCGAAATGTTGGCAATTATGTACCAGACTGCACAGTGTTACAACCCGGGAGATCACAATAATGATAAAACCACGACAACCTGCCAATGACTGTTTTAACACTTAAAATCCCCACATTCTGCCCCGCACAGAGTGTAACTGGATGTTTCGTATGATTCTCATAATAAACAGCGATTGTGTTCCTAAACAGCATTAACCGGTTGGTCTCTGTAGCGAAGACATGATGTTTCCTGTGAGGTACGAACTGATGGTTACATAGGGCCTAGGCACAGTATTTAGATCAATTGCAGGCTTCAGAGAGTCAGCTACGAGATGAAGAGAAGGGTTGATCACCCTTTGAAGCCTGTAGTTCAATAAAATTGTATGAAAAGACTCATTTCCCACGTCATAGAAAACATACTACATCTCCACTACAAAGCCCAACCGCTTAATGCTGTTTATTATGAGAGACATAGGCAACACACAGATACACTACGTGGGCGGAATTCATAGCTTTCAAATCTTGAAGTCAGTGTTACGTGTGCTCTAAAGGACTAAAATTCAAGATATCAAGCTTTAGGTACCGTCCTGGTCACCAAATGCGGCCAGAAAGTGTTCTCGTACTCTATTGGCTATTATTTGCACTATGATCTCATGTGTTGTGATCCCCTGTAGTCTTAAAGGTGATTAATAACGTTTCGGAAGGACTTGGTACCTCCATGTTCAGGGTAGATCTTACAATCTACACCGTGATTAGGGTGGAGGCATGGTGCACCTCCCTGTGCCTCTCTTCCCATGCCGGATGTTTTCCGCACAGACATTGGATCGACAGACTGGCCCAGAATGCCAATAATTCCTGTGTGTGTCTCGGGTCGCCAGCATATTAAGGGCGGCGTTGGGGAGACTGGAATGCAGGAACACTTCATTAAGGACACATCCACCAAGTTAAGCGTTGAATTCCTCAAGGTAGCGGAGATACAGAGTGTGCCAAAATAAATCTCAACTAACCAGTAGCGTATCTGCTGGTTGCTTGAATTTATGTTATAAAATTCTGTTCTCCATGCCACCGTCTCCGGTACGTCTGGTTTATTTTATCGCGTGTCCAGCGATTTTGGTTCGCTTCGTATGCTGGGAATAGGATCTGCTAACTTTCTGCTGATTACGTAAAGATCTTGGTCACTATCTGATTATGGCGCACCGTTAGACAGTGTATATAGCGTCCGTGTAATATCCCAGCATTTGACTGAAGGGATTATGGGAAACCAGGGAACATTTGTGTCAGGTAGCCAGTCTCCTGCCGAGATTCGAGCCGAGCACCTCTAGAGCAGCCAGCTCGGCGTCTCTGCCCTGGTTGCTAGGCGACCATAATCTGGCCCTCGGCTGGTCAAGAAGCTTTGTGTACATATAGAACAGAAAGTTCATCACTGCCTTCACGATACTCTCGGTGCTCAACGCAGTGCACTCCCCTAAGATATGTTTTAATAATATATTTCTGTGTGTGGCTAGGCCTGCAAGGTTGTGCGTGCCTTTCTCATTCCCGCTAAGAGACAAAGTACAGCTTCCCCAGAATTCTGGAACCTCCTATAATTCCTCGGCACGGACCACATAGAAAACCTCTTCCATTCTTATATTACAACGCAGTTGCCTAGCAACGAGTTATAACGATGTATTCTCGGTTGTCTGTATTCGTTGCTGCGAGAATTTTTACGGGGCCGTTGCCCAGCAATGATGACATTCCTCTGTTGTTATAGAAACTAAGTCGGTTAGTTACTTGGTGAGTGACTGAGTTAGTCAGTGAGTTAGTTAGACTACTGCTGAGGTTCAGTTGTGAGCTGTTGCTGTGAGAAGCTGGTAGCTGAAGTCGGGGATAGTACGAGAACCCAGAGGAAGGTGAACGTCCGCTGTTGGAAGCCGCTACCCTGAAACGGCCAGTGAAGACGTGACTGTGGACACTAGTGTATGCCTATGTAGTAGTGAACTGTAAAGTGTACTTACACTGTATCACCAAGTGCAATAAATCCGGACATCAATACCCCGTCTATAGTCACACTCATACACGTGGCAGTATTATACCGAAAGATGGCAAGATACGCTGTTTGTTCTCCAGAGATGTAATTAAGCCAGTTTCTTGAACATGTCGTACTTAGCGTTGAAACGGATAATTATATTGGATTACAGTAAATGCGACTTAATATATCAGACGTTGTCATGCAGTGGACATCACTCCTGTTCTTTGTTCAGGAGGTCCCGGATTTGAATACGACTCTCTCGAGGCAAATACTGTATAACAGGCTACCTTTAAATAGGCCACAGCTGTGTATGCGTCAGGCCGTACCGTCCATACTTATCGCGATATTCGGTACAGTTGAAAAGTTGCCTTGTTGCAAGCCAAAAGGACGGCAAGGAACCAGAAATGAGTTAAGTGAACCTGATTTTTTGTCACCCTCTTGAATCCTGGCGGCACCACTCGCTTAACGGGGGCAAAATATTGGGAATGCATTGTGGGAAATAATGGATCATGAGTGACTGGCTCTCAGTCATAGAATAATAGCATAGAAAGAACTGAGAAAATAAGCTATGATTTATGAACTCGAGAATGACGACTAAATTATTTCCTTGCCCACATTCGAGTGCGTTCTGCACGCCTTGCTGTGCGCATGGATGCGAGCTCCGACAGAATCCCGTGCAAAGCATTTCCGCTCCTTCACATCTCTACTTTCTTAAATTCCGTTGAAACCTCCAGTTTCTTATAATGCAGGTTATAACGTTTTTCAAATCACCGTTTTAACGTTCTCAGATTTCTCATACTCCCGTTATAACGTACTCAGATTTCTCATATTTCCGTTAAAACGTTCTTAGGTTTCTCATATCAGCGTTATGACGGTCTCATATTTCTCATATTTTCGCAATAACGTTCTCAAATTTCTCATATTTCCGTTGTAACGTTCTCAGACTTCTCATATCCCCTTATAACATTCTCAGATTTCTCGTATTTCCGTTATAACGTTCTTAGGTTTCTCATATCAGCGTTATGACGTTCTCATATTTCTCATATTTTCGCAATAACGTTCTCAAATTTCTCATATTTCCGTTGTAACGTTCTCAGGCTTCTCATATCGCCTTATAACATTCTCAGAGTTCTCATATCTCCATTAGAACGTTCTCAGATGCCCGTTATAATGTTCTCAGATCTCTCAGATCCCCGTTACAATATTCTCGGATTTCTCATATCTCCATTATAATAACGTTCTCAGATCTCCGTTATAACATTCTCATATTTCTCATATCGCCGTTATAACGTTATCCAGCTTTTCAAAATCCACAGCGAAGAATTCTCCAATCATTTATTAATTGTTGTTAGTGCCATATTTGAGTGTTACTGTTGGAAGAATTTGCATTGAATCAAGATAACCATGTTACATGTATTTTGGTGTGCGTTTCTATAACATTAGATCGGCATCAGTTACAAAATAATTTTATTATATGCGATCCCTTTTCTGATGGGATAATCTCCACTAAACACTTCGTTCCAACACGTCCTAATTAACTGTGAGTAACGTAAGTTAATTTTACTCTTTGATGTTTCTATACGGAACGTCTCAGTGTGTACACGCAGTTTCATTCAAGGTTATGCAATAAGTTACTGGAATCGGTTTGTTCGTTAGAACTCAAACTTACGCATCGTCTGGTGTACGCATGGCTGTGTGTTAACAAATGAAAATTCAAAATGGACGATCTGAGGTAAACTATAAAGCTCAGCTATGCCAGCTTTTGTGGAGGTCTGCGATATTTTATGCGTGCTAAGGTGCTGCGCTCGGGGTTGTAAACTTTTCTAAAAATTGGTTATGAAGCGTTTATCAGCACGAACATTGCTCGAGAGAGAAACGAGACCGGCTTACTTTGTTAGCCAAAAGTTTGTGCTGATGTATGCACTGTGTACACAAAGCTTTCGTCTCTCTTACTTTTTTTTTAAGATTGACGTCAGCCTGTCATTCGCTAGATATTAATATCAGTTCTTCACTCTTGCCTTCGCTGTCACGGATAATTGAATACTCAAGATATAAATATCCCTCCAAGAGATTTAATTAATATTAAGAGCTCCCTCTTCGGGAATATTATGGGTCCTGGGAGATTCATTTTATAAGTTCGATTATTTTACTGCATATTTAAGATAATATTACTCGTAAGTGTGACATTCTCTGGTTTCTTCTGTTTGCAACGCACAGGGATTAAGTTGCTGTCTCTTGGTCGATAATTAACTAAATCTCTGGCAGCAGAACCCTACGGTCCAACACCGCTAAGCCCAAAAGCCAGCAACTGGACACGATCCTGAGCCAGTTCCATCCACCTCCCAGCGTCACAGGCTGTTTCCCTGAGCTCCATCTTACTAACTGACTGACTCTGGTAGCAGAATCCGAAGGTTCAACACCGCTAATACCAAAAACCAGCCATTGGACACGATCCTGAGCCAGTTCCATCCATCTCCCATCCTCACAGCCTATTTTCCTGAAATCTGTTTTACAAATTAACTCCCTGGCAGCAGAACCCGAAGGTTCAACACCGCTAATACCAAAAACCAGCCACTGGACACGATCCTGAGCCAGTTCCATCCATCTCCCATCCTCATAGCCTATTTCCCTAAATCTACTTTACAAATTAACTCCCTGGCAGCAGAACCCGAAGGTTCAACACCGCTAATACCAAAAACCAGCCATTGGACACGTTCCTGAGCCAGTTCCATCCACCTCCCATCCTCACAGCCTATTTCCCTGAAATCTGTTTTACAAATTAACTCCCTGGCAGCAGAACCCGAAGGTTTAACACCGCTAATACCAAAAACCAGCCATTGGACACGTTCCTGAGCCAGTTCCATCCACCTCCCATCCTCACAGCCTGCTTCCCTGAGATCCATCTTACTGATTAACTAACTCTCTGGTAGCAGAATCCCAAGGTTGAACACTGCTAATACCAAAGCCTAACTGGACACGATCCTGAGCCAATAGCATCCACTTCCCGTGAGAAGTTTGCCTTGTAGCATGCGAAGTTTCCTCCATAGTACGAACATGTTTATGTCACACGTGAAGAGCTGAAGATTAACTGAAATCCTGTTTACAGATCTGGGGGCTAATTTTCTGGTGTTTCAATTTATTTGTCCATCTCTTGCTAAATGAAAACTTTTCCATTTGCGTACTTAACTGAATTACTGCAGATCATAGAAGCAGAGGGTGCGGGGGTGAAGTTAATGTGCTGCCGAGGGTAATGAAGTTACAGCTTTGAACTCCTAACTGGATACAATTGCGCGACTCTACAGTGCTCGCCATTGTAAAGGAATGTCCCATGATGCAGAGCTTTCCTCTAGAAAGTCCCTAGTATCTGTTAGTTCAGCACATCCGGCAACGTCACATACCCTAACGCTTGACACCTTATTCAGAATTACGTATGTGGAAATTATTTTGGGCCTTTTGACTGCAGTTCACGTATCTTCACCGAGCACGGTGGCTCAAACGATAATGTATCGGACTCGTGTTCAGCAGAGGACGGGTTCGAACCTGGATCGCAACACTGGCTCTCCTGTTTGAGGGATTTCGTGCTTACCGGGATGTGTTGAAATAGACCACGACTGATGCTTTTCTTTCGTTTTTGAATTAATCATTTATTAATGATCGTACCGTTTTGAGCTATATGTTGTACAGTGTCGCTTCTCAAGACGGACTGTGCCTCATCGAGTTAGCCAACAACGCCTGTGTCTTCCAAGTTTGTTCTTTCCGTCGTTTTAATTACCCAACCAAGAGGCTTGCTCCATATTTGACGTCCCACTTACATATTGGATTATTAACCGTCTAGAGCACGTTGGTCATCTGCCTTAACATTCAAAACCCCCACGTTTTGCTCATATAGTGTGTTTATAAAAAGTGATTATTTCCCTGAATAACGTTAGTGGTTGCCACGGAAATGGGAAGTGTTTCCTGTGCGGTAGGAACTGGGTTATGTACATAAATCTTAGATGAAACTTGTTTGGGAACTGGGATAGCGTAGTCGATATAGCAACTGGCTACAGGATGGACGACCGAGAGGTTGGAGTTCGAGTCCCGATAAGGTCAAGAATTTTCTCTTCTCCACGCCGTGCAGCCCGGCCCCCGGTCCGCCCAATCTCCCAGCCAATGGGTACCGGGGACTCTTTCCCCGGAGGTAAAGCGGCGTGAAGCTGACCACTCACCTCAAACTAGTGCCATAGTCAAGAAAATGTGGATCTATACATCCACTCTCCCATGCACCTTCATAGAGCAATACTTAATTAGTTAAGCACAAAAGGAGAACTTTAGATGAAACTGGGTTACTTCATCATTTGTCCCGAGTAACGTCCTGGCTGCAGCGGCCTCCGTAGTCTAGAGGTAACGTTCGCACCTCATGACTCGTAGTACGCGGGTTCAAATACCCGGCGGAGGTCGTCGAATTTTTAAGGGCGGAAAAATTCAGGGAACAAGTCCTCCGGGAGGGACTTTAAGTCGTAGCTTTACGGCACGTAAAAGAACCTCATATCTCCAAAGGAGGTCACTGAGCAAAATTGCGGACGTTTGCCGCCCAACAGCAGTCACTAATACCTCCGGTAGATGGGGGAAGCATTATAGATACTTCTCAGCCAGTAGAGAGCCGGTCTCGCTGGCTGGGCGGGACTGATGGTAAGCACCAGTACCGGTAGGCTATAGAGACTGGTAGAAATCATAGAAGGAAGCACAATGGACCAATACAGGTCTCAGTGCATGGGGAAACCCACCCTCTCCAATAACTAACTAACTAACTAACGTCCTGGCTGAAGGGGGGGAAGAGGTGGATGTCAGGATTTTACAATTACAAAGAGTTAATTGCCCTTGTTCAGTTTTCGTGTTGGAAATGTTACGGGTGTGCTAAAACTGTTGTCACGTGTTAGGGATTGCGTATGACTTATAGACGTGGTGTCCCTTGCATACAAACTTGCACCGCTCTCACCTGCTCCCATCCCTGCCAATGGAATATATGTGGTCACAAAACATTTAAAAGTGCCAGCGACGCTCCTAACGTTTCACCGTATTCAGTAAAACTCTCCAAAATCCTCCTGCATGAGAGTCATTTTATATTGCCCACGAATACTTGACTTTCGTCGCTGCACTCCACATTGTTCCGCGGCGTAATGTAGTCCTCATCGTTAAAGACTTGTGTCACATTCGATGACATTACGTCATATCCGTTTGTTCGTAACAATAGGCTAATTTGCGGTCCATTACCCTGAGGCACCATTTGTACTCGTCACACGCTGGATGACGGAAAGTGACGAGATGTATTTGCTAAGTAACCCTCTGAAAAAGCGAAAGAATGCTCTTCTCTATCAATCGAAATATGACGAGGGTTCTGGTGTGTCGAGTGCCCTTTCTTTGTGTCAGACAGTGACGGGGCTCTTCAACTGCCGTATAAATTGGACTAGAAGTGTTATAATACGTATTCATAAAGTTTCCTGTGCATGTCCAGGCTTAGTGATGAAGCGACGGGCTCATTTGAGTGGAACATTGTATTTATGTATGTTTAGTCGACATTAAGGGAGGAACAGATTGAGGGTGTTTGAGAACAAGGCGTTGAGGAGAATATTTGAACCGAAGAGAGATGACAGGAGGTTGGAGAAAACTGCATGATGAGGAACTTCATAACTTGTACTCTTCTCCAAGTATAATTAGAATTATCAAGTCAAGGAGGATGAGGTGGGCAGGGCATGTAGCACGAATGGGCAGAAGAGGAATGCATATAGGATGTTGGTGGGAAAACCAGAAGGAAGAAGACCATTGGGACAGCCTCCGCACGGACCTCGCCCAGTTATATGGTTGAATAAGGAAGACCACACAGAGAACAGGTCACGTGATTCCTAGGGAGCGTCTTCATTGTTGTGCTGTTGCCTAGCAACGCGCAGTGACATTCCTCCACCGAGATACATCTTCCATTGTTGCCTTGTGTGTTGCGGTGTGTTTACTGATCCTTCACCTAGCAACGCTCTGGCCATTCACGTTACAGTATGAATTCTCTCTGATGCGGGCTACATGGCACGCCCATCTCATCCTTTATGATTTGACCACCGAAATAATTTTTGTCGAGGAGTACGAGTTATGAAGCCCCTCTCACTGCGCTCTTCTCTCCACCCTCCTGTCACGTCATGCCTCTTGTATCGCCCCAAACAACCTGTTCCCAGGCATCCCCAATCTGCGTTCTTCCCTTAATATAAGGGACCAAGTTTATTAAACAATTAACCATGATGTGAACAATAAATCAGCAGAAATTTAACAAAAAGGAAACTTAGATAAAAAGAATATTGAAAATTCTTCCGTTAGAAGTGACCGCTTGGCTTTCTTTGTGTCACTAGCATATATTGTGCTCACAGTTTAGTCACAAATGCCGAATTTTGTTTGAAATCTTTATTTCTAACTTCTTGAACTCCGCCATATTTACAAGGAATCTATGCTCAACTTCAACTGTAAAAGATAATACTGCACCCCGTCCTTCTTTCGTTTTTAACATCTTGCTGAACACAATGTTATAGAAGCTATTTCTGATGTCTGGGCCTGCGCAGATGCTTCGACATACTCTTACACGAATGTCTGTTGTTTTAAACAAACATCTGTGTTGAAACCCAAGGAAATGGCCATCGTTTCATCGAGGTAATTTGAAGAAGAAGGAGTGTAGTCTATAAAGAAGGCGAATTTCTGTAAAAACAGAGATGCTTCTCCGGACCGGAGATGAGAGCAACAGCGGCTTATGGCGACCTGCACGTTACTTCGCATTTGATGTACAGAAATTGTGAATGCATGCCACGGCTAGCAGTACTGGCTTCACTGCTGTTTCTGTCCTGAACCAGTCGACTCTAGTCCACTCTCACACCCCAGTTATTTAAGAGTAATTTTAACTTGTGATCTATTTCTAGATCTCCCAAGTTATCTCTTTTGTTAAGGTTTTCCCAACTACACCTCTAATCTGTACCATGCGTGCTACATGCCCTTTGTGTCTCAGTCTAGTTAATATGATGACTCTAATACTATTTCACGAAAGGTACAAATTGTTGTCATTAAGTAATTTTCTCCAGTATCCCCTCTTCTCGGTACCAGTATTCTCCTTCGGCACCCTGTCAAGAAGTTTACCTTCTTCCGGGATGTGCCGTCGTGTAGTCTGTTAGATGGTTACTGACGTTTCGGAGGAATATGCTGCATCCAAATTTAGGGTAATAGAGGCGACATATGATGACAGAAATTTCGGAATATGCAGCTCAAATCTGTCCGCCGAATCAGTCCTATCTGTAGCCAGCGTTTGTAGCGCTCTATCGGCGCACTGTTACCACAGTCTCACAGAACGTCATTGTGATTTTATTGTGCAGGGAAATCTTCACTGCAGCTTACAGCGGCTGTTGGCAAGTCACAGATATTCTGTCTCAGATTATAAAGAAGTACACTACACGGAATATTCTGACGGTGGTTGTCGTGCTTTTCCTCAGTTCTTCTAGATAAATACCGGGATAGTGTTTTCATTTCGCAGTGACCGCTTCCTTCCAAATCCTTTCCAATTCATCATTCATGAATCATCGTACGATTTGACACCGTGTAGCTTGGATGTTGACAGGGTCCTGAAGTAACCCACGGAAAGACAGAAGGTAAAGCTGTCCCTGTGCTTAATTAATTAATCATTGTGCCATGAAGACGTATGCGGGAGTAGAGATATGGCTCCACAATTCTTGACCTCGGTACTGGGTTGAGGTGAGTGGTTAGCTTCACGTCCCTGCCGCTTTACCTCCGGGGAAACTGCCCGGTTTGCCCATCAGACAGTAGGCTGGGTTGGTCCCAGAACTGGTCTGAACGACGTAGAGAAAAGAAAAAAATCTTGCACTGTCGACAATCGAACTCTGGCCGTCCAGCTCGTAGCTATACCGACAGAAGAGGTTTATGTGACAAGCACGTGACATGGCATCGGAATGGAGCTGACGTTCCCAACTAAGTGTGGACGTCGCGAACATGTCTAATTAGTTTAATAAGTGAGATGTTTAACTACGGATCTGCACTCAAGACGGAAGCGAAGTTAAGTTATCCTTTGGACAAACACAGCGCCCCGTCCACGACGCTTGCAGGATCTCCCTTCCCTGAGCTTGAGTCTTCATTAAGAAACTCGAGTTACCGGCAGTTTGCATAATGCTATTGGCCTACTGCTAGGAAGTGTCGGGGGGGGGAGCAGATTTAAACTATAAAGAAGAAGAAGAAACAGTTTGTTTGCTGTAAAAGAAATTCATGCGGAGAAGAACAACGTAAAGCAAACCGGAAGTGTCCACGAGATGTCAGCACCAGTCTTTCTGTTTCTTATTCCGCTGACATAAACATATCATTGCAACTTCAGGGCTGTCCAATGTGTGACGCAAGGAAGGGGTTCTGAAACTTCCCCATACAGCACTGCTTCTACACAGCACAGCATTTTGCGCGACAACCCTCACTCAGGACCATATATTACTGACTGAAATTCGAGACTCCCCCAACCTGGAGGGCCAGGTCCCTGTATTTATGTCCCCCAGGAAAAGGGTGGCCCAGTTATACTCCCAGGCCCTGGGTTCCCTTTTCGTCGCCTCTTACGACTCGCAGGGCTATGGTGGAGGTATTCCACACCGCATACACGCTAGTCAAAGTCACATTGCGACTGACGGTCAGTCAGTCAGTCAGTCAGTAAGTCTTTGTGTCGATCCCCATCTGGGGCTCATAACCAGATATTATGGCTGCTTGACAGTCTCTGTCTTGTTTTTGTGGGACGCGCACTCTGACGAGACGACGGGCCTGTCTTATATATGTGGCTGGCCCTTGCCAGCGCAGTTTTCTCGGATCCGAGTCCCTTGAACTCGCGACCATATTTTACTGTCTCAGATTTAAGACTTCCCTTTTCGCCGCCTCCTACGACTCGCATCTCGTCCACGCCCCGACATGGACTCCACAGAAAACGTGTTTCATTATTGCATGTTCTCTTGTTGCTGGAGTTACATGTCCACATGGCTGTTGCCTAGCAACGACTCTACTACTGTCGCCTGTTTACGCAGCTGTTACATGGCAACGGGTCTACATGGCTCAATACATTCGATTCGTCCCATCATGTGTGGTAGTCTTATCCATTCTCCGCCCACATGTCGCGTCTTTTAGGGGTTACAGGGCTGGAAATATTTGTCAAGTGTCAACTCAATGAACAGCCACTGTTAGTCCCGTTACTAGAGGTATATTTTTTGTTCTGACTTTCGGAAATTGGCAGTCGTGAAGTGCATTACATCCCTCCTCGCTCCTGTCGTCTTTCAAAACAGCCATTAGTTTATATTCAGTTCAAACACATAAATCATACGTTTTTCTTTGTGTGGACGTATTACCGTGCCCAAAAACATGCGACACTGAGATAACAGCACGAGCAGCTAATACAGAGGTTTCGTTAGTCTACCCATAGATGTCAGATCACGAGATATCCTGAGACTCACCAAATATATATTGCTGATATCTCACCCTTATGTTTGGTGTAAGAATTCAGACGAGATAACTTCTCTGCTTTCCAGTTGTGCGCGTTATCGAGTGATACTTCGAGGCCGATAACGCTACCCTTACAAACTATAATCGTTACATACAGAATAGGTACGATACATTGAAACAAAGCACTCGTCGCTCGTTCGTGACCTACATACTACATAACTTACGGTCATGAAACGTGTTGGAGCCCAACGGTTCGTTGATACGGTAACCCAAATTGATGAAGCTGATGCTTACAGAACTCTGTGTGTATGCATAAAAGAATATTTACTCCACGTTTAGTCTGTAAACCGTATTCGAGTGACTTGCCGTTGAATTTGTAACGGGAATTCATAAGTCGTAAGCAATATTTTTGCCGGTCACGGTAGACGAGCGGTCTAAGGCATGCATTGTTTTCGCTCGCTCGGAAGCCGAGATCGTGGGTTCGAATCCCACTCAGGGCATAGATGTTTGTGTGCGTTTTTCTGTGTTTGTCTACAGGTAGAGGCCTTGCGACGAGCTGATCACTCACCCAAGGACTCCTACCGTATTTGTAAGATCTAGAAAAACCGAAGTGAACGTAGTTCATGGAGGTAGGCCTAGGTCCACTGGGGCTGTAGTGCCAAGGGGGAAAAAAAAGCAATATTTTTATTCCAAATGGAAAACTCTGCTCCTCTTTTGATGATGGACTGCGTGTCTGTTTCATGATGTATTATTATTATTATTATTATTATTATTATTATTATTACAGTCTGAATCTCAATCAGGAAATCCGTCATATCAGAGCGTCTGAACCGGCAGCCCACAAATGTGCCTGGTGCTCCCCACGCATAATGTCCGGCATCGCTGCGCCTGCGCAGTGAGCAGACGAAAGTTTAATGCCAACTGTGGTCCTGCAGGTAACAGATTTGTGTTGAGAAAGGCGTCGGGCCGCATGTGGACCTGTCTGCAGTCGGCACTCAGTTGCCAGCCTTTGCAATTAATTGCCACGAATTCTCAACAAAGTTTCGTCACCTGATCAGTCGTCCCGCGAGTTTATTACAAAGAGCAAGCGTGAACTCGAGTCTCAGAAGCTTAAAAGCGCTGATATACACGAGGCGTGCAATGTTCTGGGCTGCTAACTCCGTGTAGTTCGGAGGGAGTCCAACGTTTCGGAGGAACACACCACCTCCATATCTAGGATCCAAGGGAAAAGCGAACCAAGAAAGAAACAAGAAGCAGACGGCAAGCAGAATGGAACGCGCATGTGAAATTAGTCTTGATAAAAATCATTCCACGTACGTGGCATCACATCCCGGAATACCGTACGCTGCATAAGGACCTCTGTGAGAAAGTCAGATATGTGATAGGATCAGCTTTGCATGAGGGATCAGCCTTCTGATCATAATGTTGTTATTTATCCTTCGATGAGAGAAACTGCTCTGAATAATATACGAGTATAGAACTGGGATACGGACCGAATTCAACTGGCTAAGGATACGGACCAGTGACAAGGCAATTGACTTTCAGGTTTCATAAAATTCTGATAAATTGTTAACTAGCTGAGCTACTGTTAGCTTCTGAAAGGGTACTGTACTACATGGATTTTTTTTTTGCATTGTGGGGGGTGGAGTCCAGCTGGGTCCACTCGGTAAGGCGGCCACTGATTGGCCTATTGTACCTGCCCCGGGTGATTATGGTGATAGAGAATTTGGTGGAATGAAGATTGGCAGAGGAAACCGAAGTACCGTATTTACGCATGTATAGGCCGCGTGCGTGTATAGGCCGCAGCATAATTTTCAGAGAGAAATTATAGAAAAAATAATTTTCTTGGAATATTATTTCAGGAGTAGAACACCCTGTATTACTAATTATGAATATAATTTTTTTTAATGAAGTGTGATTTCGAATACTTCGAATATAAGCCGCACCCCAGTTTTCCTCTTGAATTTTTGGCAAAAAATGTGCGGCCTATACATGCGTAAATACGGTACTCGGAGAAAACCCGCCCCAGCGCCACTTTGTCCACCACAAATTCCATTTGACCAGACCCGGGATCGAACCCGGGCCGTCGCGGTGGGAAGCCAGCGACTAACCGCTTGAGCTATGGCGCGGCCCCTACTGCGTGAAGTTACTGGATTCACAGGCGAAATCGGTGTGCGTGGTTGGGGCTTGTCAGCTGTTGCTTTCGGATTTTCTGAGCGTAAGACTGAATAACAGAACAGCCTTCCAGTTATTACACGATATATGCCTATACGTATATAGCACAGCACAGTGGTAAGTATACTTTACTATTCGCCTTACTTAACCTATTTGCTTATTTATTTGACTGCGCAACTTGTAAGAACCTTGCATGCCCGGTCTTCTCCATCATTTGCCTTTTTACTTTTCAGTTTCGGCTCACGTGAATCATTCTCTACATCTTCCAACCATACCAGTCTGGCCCTTTCCACTTTTCCCTTGCCTTCTGCCTTATTTTCTGTTAGCTACCTTTGTCTGATCCTTTCTACTCACCTGCCCTAACAATCCCAACCTTCTCCTATCTATTTCTACTACTCCCTTGGATCTTGAGCAGTTGCGACTCCCTCGCTCAGAACTTTCACCTCCCAAGCATTTAACAGAACTCCATGAGTTTTATGGGCCAGGATAGCTCGGTCAGCACGGAGACGGGTTGGAGGGCAGTGGCTCAGTATTTTTCTCCTCTCCACAGCGTCCAAACCGTCTATAGAGTATAACCAGCCACGTGTTCATTAGGCACCGAGGCTATTTCCCAGGAGTTAAAGCAGCCGGTACGTGAGGCTAAGCCCATCCAGTGCCGAGGTCGAGGATAGCGAAGCTATACCTCCACTCCCCCATATGTCTTCGTGGCGTTGACATCAGTTCACACCCATACATGGCAGCTCTTTTCGGCACTGTTTTGTAGATTTTATTTATTTTTTTAATATTCTAAGCTTAGGAATGTGAGGGAAAACGCAGTAAAATTCACTGCCCGCAGCGATTCTCGCCCTGATCGCTTCATTGCACGCACTACACGCTTTAGCATTAAAAAAACTACATTCTGCCCACAGTGTATCTGTGTGTTCCGTATGGTTCTCACAATAAACAGCGACTGTTTCCCTAAACAGCATTAACCGGTTGTGTTTCCTGTGAGGTACAGACTGAATTCTTATATATAAAGTCTCTACATTCTGCCCACAGAGTGTGTCTGTGTGTTCCATATGGTTCTCACAATAAACAGCGACTGTTTCCCTAAACAGCATTAACCGGTTGTGTTTCCTGTGAGGTACAGACTGAATTCTTAAATACAAAATCTCTACATTCTGCCCACAGAGTGTGTCTGTGTGTTCCGCATGGTTCTCACAATAAGCAGCTACTGTTTCCCTAAACAGCATTAACCGGTTGGGCTTTGTAGCGGTGGCGTAATGTGTTTCCTGTGAGGTACATACTGTTTGCTATACATTCTGCCCACACAGTGTGTCTGTGTGTTCCGTATGGTTCTCACAATAAACAGCGACTGTTTCCCTAAACAGCATTAACCGGTTGGGCTTTGTAGCAGTGACGTAATGTGTTTCCTGTGAGGTACGGACTGAATTCTTATATATAAAGTCTCTACATTCTGCCCACAGAGTGTATTTGTGTGTTCCCTATGGTTCTCACAATAAACAGTTACTGTTTCCCTAAACAACATTAACCGGTTGGGCTTTGTAGCAGTGACGTAATGTGTTTCCTGTGAGGTACATACTGTTTGCTATACATTCTGCCCACACAGTGTGTCTGTGTGTTCCGTATGGTTCTCACAATAAACAGCGACTGTTTCCCGAAACAGCATTAACCGCCTGGTCTCTGTAATGGAGGCATAATATGTTTCCTATGAGGTACGAACTGACGGAGGGTTTGCTATTTAACTCCAGACTTCAAACGGTCATGCCGGACCGTTGCATCGTAAACCAAAGCGAATCTATGAAAGCTGTATTGATCCGAAGCTGCCCGCTTTAATATATTCTCTTTTTTATGTCCATAAAATCCATTTTAGTGCATTTAAGAGAGAAATTCCAATTTTAGAGAGCTCTTGCTCCGTGAACCAATCAAACCATACTGGAATAACAAAGCGACCAGTGGAGGGCGAAACTGTTCCAACTTCCCCCACAATATAGGAGCTAATTTTTGTCCTGGAGTCCAAGGGGATTTTATGGGGGGTGCAAGTTATTATAGGAGAAACCAATTTTTTTTCTCATCAATCTGTAGGGTATTACGGTAACTTTCATAGACCCAACCCCACTGCATTCCAGCGCAATTATGTTCACGTTCCCCCTTGCACTCTGCTTGTTATCCGATTGTCTTCTAAGCCACAACTTAAAATG
>NW_019733339.1:466565-482996 GCF_002891405.2 Cryptotermes secundus
TGCGTCCGTAAACCCTGCGAAGCTCATATGAGTTCGCTCAGTCCGTCCGTCCTTCCGTCCGTACGAACGCATGAAACAAGTGTCGAGCGCCACTAGACACAGATATAGGAGAAGTTTGATACTGGGGCGTGGGGGGGGGGCGTTAATTTGAATTTATGACGGACGTGTTTCGCGAACACTCTGCGTGAACACCTGAGCGTGTTTCTGCTCACATCTCGAGCGTAACGAGGTCAGTGTACACATCCATCGTAAGGGAAAATGCTTGGAACACAAGCTGAAGAGAAATATGGAACACGTATTCTTTCTTCGGTACAATTTCTCCATAAATATTACCGCTTTCGATAAATTTAAAAGGAAGTTCGATGAGCTTAATCAAAATTCATGTTCCGACCAGAACAGATTCCTGTACGCAGTCATAATTAGGACAGGAGAAACAGAATGAAGTGTTTATGGCGTGTAGACCCCTTAAAAATCACACGTATTTAATTTTATTCAATGCAGTTACCTGTTAGAGTACAGTAAAGCCTCGCTAATCCGGTTACAGTTAATCTGAATGTCGGGTAATTCGGATCGAAATATGCAAATTCTGTTCACAGTTGAGTACGTACTTTAAAAGACACGTGGGATTTAGAAGCAAAAGGACTTCCAGGCTGTGTTGAGGGCACCTGGAGAGACTGAAACCACACAAGAAAATATCCAAGATTGGCTTCAGCTGGGTGAAGGAGACCCTGGATTTCAGCTTCTGACAAAGGAAGAAATTGCTACAGTGATATTTTTTATTTCTTCTCTAAGTTTTATTTTTGTCTTTTATGACTCTCTTCTGCTTCACTAATCTGGGTTAGCGCTTAATCCAGATGACTTCCTCTGCCCCCACAATTAGTCCGGATTAGCGAAAGTTTACTGTACGACTTCGAAACAAATATTAAGCAATTCGTATATTTCTGTCCTCGTTTAGAACGCGCAATAAAGTCAAGCCATATAATGGCGACTGTTTACCCATTCAGCGTTCAGTGTCCGATCTCTAGCCAATGTATCATCACCCAACCGTGAACAGCTGCACGCGAATGTAATGTTTGTTTAATGTGAAGAGAGAGTTCATCGTAGCCGGATCATTCCATTTACAATTACTTTTGTTAAATGTACTGTATGCTTGTATAACCTTGAATAGCTCTCTATCTTCTGGCATATAACGCCGTTAAAAGTCAACCGACGTTTCGGGAGGAACATGTCGCCTCCTCCAAGGCAGAAAGTAGCATTAAGCAGGTTTGCTTTAATCATGTTTCTTGGGAAGAGGTCACGTGTGACGAGGCTGCTGTTTCCAGTCAGGTCCAATAGTTTACGTACTTATAAAATCTGGACCTTTTACTGCAGTGAAGATTCGTGCTGTGACCTTATGCCTTTTCACACGCTGCTGTAATGTGCCGGAGAAGAGCATTGCTTTCTAATTAACTAGACGTGTGGTTTGCAAACAGTGAGTCGTGTTCCCCTGTCTACTTCCGTCACTATGAAAGAACGAGCGGATGACTCTTTTAGATTTGAGATCTGAACACGCGTACAACGGGGTGAAGGAACCTCCGAATCTTTTTCTACATAGCCAAGATTTAGGAGCGGGGTTCAATTTCTAACAGAAACACATGGGTTTGTTTTGTATTTCCATGGTAACTCTAATTAGTGAAAACCACAGATAGTTCGTCCTAGCGTTAAGAGATGTCAGAATAGTTTATATTCTGTGATGTTACGAAATACAGATTATTTCATAGGATAAGAAATCGGCGTTTCTGTGAAAAATAAAAATCTAATTCACAGCGTGGAATGTTCTTCACAACTTTGATTTTTGTCTTGCTTGACAGTGATGCGACCTACCTTACCGACAGTGCCAGCCTTTACGATACTAAGTTCAGTTCGCTCTGCTGGATAGACACATTGGCACGCCTACAAGTTCTTTGTTTTGGTGGAAGTGTATTCATTTCATACTGTGCTGCAAAAAGCAAACATTTCCACAGTGGTAATTAGTTCTGCGTAGAACTCTCCGCTCTTGTCCTAAACGCAGCTGTAACAGACCCACAGCCAGTAAACAGCCCCATCTCATCCCTTATTTGCTCGTAGCAAGTTAACCTTTATAACATTCTACTTTTCCAGTCCCGCCAACGCAGAAAAAAAAAATGCTGAGAATGTAGCAGACGGCAGAGTTTCTGCACTTTCATGTTTTATAATTCAGTTCGTGGGCCCGAACCCTGCGAGAAAGTTACGGGAAGCCTCGTGAGGGCTCCACGCGAGTTCGGAGCTCGTCGGCTCTTGGATCAGGGTTATCGATTAACAGTGGCAGCAGCGTGAAGGGAAGAAAGACGTTTGCACGGCCGTCTTTTATGATTTAACCTCATAACCATCCGAATTCTTTAAATCGCAGTGATAACTATACGTACCGCCTGCTTTTCTATTCAGACCCCCTGCATTTGTGTGTTACGTGTGATTCTTACCATAGCGATTGTCTGCCTAAACAGCGTTGATCGATTTATCGTTTCAATGCAGATGTGTTGTGTTTCCTGTGAGGTACAAACTGAATCCGCAAATGCTCGATGTAGTTGAGTTTCGACATTCATAAAATCGTTCAAATGTATCGAAAATATTATTAATACTCATGAATATAATGGCACTTGATTGAGGGACTATACACGTGGTTAAATAGGTAACCGGATTTGTTGGACACCTACAGAACGTAACTACAAACAACTACGACAGTCTCATTGAGTTACACATTCCAAAGACGCTACAACTACAGCACATATAATGTCTTCTCAGTCTTCACTAGCCGTTTGGTAGCGGTTTCCAACGGCGGACGTTTCCCTTCCTGTGGGTTCCCGAATTGTCCACCGCCTCAGTTACCAGGTTTTTACTTCTCTGCCGCTCTCGACCGACTGAATTCAAAGTTACTTTACGACTGGCGGTTTACCGCCAATTACTATTTCTTGGCGCCAAGCTCGCTGAGGATCACGATCAAATATTTTTCTTAACTAGACCCTTGCATCCATAGTCCTTTTGCACCATGATGTCTGACAGGAAAATGGTCTTTAGACAATTCTACTTATCGCACATATAGCATGTTATTGAAAATTCTTCCATTTTGCACTGTGTACAAGCCTTCTGTAAGTCCAGGCTTTGCAGAGCAGATCATCCTTATCTTACGTATCTTATGCTACAACGGCAGCTTACGTGTAGTCACTTGAACGGTCGTAAGCTTGACCGCTGCCAAGTTTAAGCTTCTTGTATTTTACTGGCTCGATCAAAATAAAAGTTAGAACATGTATACATAAAATAGAACGATAAAAATAATCTACCCCTTGTACACGGCACATAAAATTGTTCGTTGCTCACCCAGAACGTGCATACGAAACGAACTCTGCAAGACAAAGTTTTCAATACAGAGCGGCGGCAGCACAAACAGGGACTGACGTTAGGGTTCCCGTATTTAATGCTAAACTGCAGACTAGAAATCGGTTGCATCCGGAAGTTCCTGTGACCAGCCAACTGGATCAAGGTTTCCTCTGGTTTTCCTGGTCTTATAGAATATGCTGAGTTCGTACCGGAATTTTCACTTGGCAGTGCATGCTACACACACAGCCCTCACAATGTTAATATCAACATTCCATCGCCATGTATCTCCCCAATCCCCAAAATTTAGTATCATAATTTCGGACCTAAAGCCCCTGCCAAACTTTTTTTTTTCCCGTTGTTACAATGAGCTGCACTTCCTTTCGCTTTACCCTTTTCACTTCCCGATACTTCTTACCTTCTCCCGAACCTACCTCTGCCGGCAGGACAAGTGGACACTTACTGTGAACTTCGAGATTTCCCTTCCGTCCTCAAAATACAATAATGTCCCACGCTTCTTTCCCTCTCCCCTTGTTTCCCCCTTCATTGGTACATGTCCAGTTGCATTCCAGTAGCCCCTGCTTTCATTCAGCTAGGCAAACTGCAAAGGAATGTGTTATCGTCCTTGGTTTTGGATATTTTATATAAAAAATATAACCTATTAAAGGGTAAAAGATTACATGGACATGAATGGTTGCTGCTGGGGAAAGTACATATAACAGTTTCACACCCCAATTCTGAGGTTTTGAATTCCGTGTAGGACAGAGTGTTCCGTGTGCCATGGAGTTCGTTGCAAGTGGCAAAATTAATTTCTCATACGCATACAAGGAGAGATATATACAGTCGCCCTTCCTGCCTACGTCACAACATGCAGCAGCTGGTTACTCATGTCTCTGTAGAATGAAACTGTAATGATGCTGCGTGAGATTGTTGTAACGAAACAGCACAACACGTTGCTACTTCTGCCGCTAGGTAGACCTGCAGTCAGCAGTCTCTCTGTCGTTGTAGGTTGTCATTTTCATGACAGGCACTTCTTTGGAAGAGTTCGTATTTATTTTAGATGTTGTGATTGGTTGTGAGTGTACAAGTGGAGCTGGAAGACAGTTGGAAATGAGGTTTCGAATCGCTCCCAATAACTACCGCAACATTTACATGTCGCTTTAACAGCTGTGGCCACTGTACCTATTGGTAGAGCGCGAAGTGAATTTCATGACGTGTTTGGGCGCTATTAGGTCCGTGCTAGGAAACAGGAAAGTTACACTCTTACACATGTAGGTCTGTTGGCTTTACTTTCTCGTCTAATTTTGACGAACTTAAAACACTTCTTCAGCCCCGTGATACTGTGAAATATGAAGTGCCCTTTGTAATTTTGTATGAATGTATATATGTATATATGTATGTATGTATGTATGTATGTATGTGAGTCTCGCTAGCGCCTGAACGGCTGGACGCGCTTTATTCTTATTCGGTTTTAAGAGTTTACTCGTTTCTAAAGGTCGTGGCTTCGATTCCGGATAAGGTAATTGGATTTTTCAGCTGACCTAAACTTTCCAAGCTGCACACTGGTCCGCGATTTGCACACGGCTTTCAACATTCTGTATGTATACGATTATATAACAAAATTGTGCAGGCAGGAAGCAAAAGTCATGCAAAATCATAAGAATGAACATGTTCACGGTATACGACAAGGCGAAAACAGGCATAAAAAATATAAGAGGCTTAAATTTGGCGGTTGTCAGGCTTACGACCGTTCAAGTGACTAAGCTGCCGTTGTAGCATAAGATACGTAAAAAAGTATGATATACTTTGCGAAGTCTATACTGACAGAGGACTTGTATATAGTGCAAAAGCTATATGAGCGAAATGTACATTTGAAGAAAGGCCAAGCATATTCATAAGAGACAACCCTATCTTCTCATCAGAGAGCATGTTACANGTGCAAAAGGAATATTTTTCAACAACATGCTATATGTGTGAAATGTACACTTGAAGAAAGGCCAAGCGTATTCGTGCAAAAGGAATATTTTTCAACAACATGCTATATGTGTGAAATGTACACTTGAAGAAAGGCCAAGCGTATTCATAAGAGACAACCCTATCTTCTCATCAGAGAGCATGTTACATAAGGACTTTTACCGGGAGGATTCAGTTAAAAAAAATCTCTGGTCGTGGCCCTGAAGGGGCTTGACATTAAGACGAACTGATTGACAGTATAAATCTAGCCATAAAGTAACTTTGACTTTGACTTTGATTTTGATGGTCAGTTTCGTACTGGATTCTATGAAGAGAGGACTTGAGCCGGAGGCAGAGGAATAACAATTGTTGGAGCCGTTATCAGGAAACGTTTAGTAACAGACTGAGAAGACTAAACTGTATGCTGTAGTGGACTGTAAAGTGTGGAGACAGTGATAACGTTCTAGTTATTTGTATTTACCATCTATAAGCAGTCAGTAGATCTATTGACCAATCTAAACCCCGTCTGTAGTCACACATACTACACATAATAATCGCAACGAACAGGTACCTAGTCGAAATCAATCGTATCTGAGCTAGTATGTGCAATATCTTTGCACCAATTACCATGCGAGACCTGTTTATAACCCGCAAAATAGGGCCAAAGAAGAGTTGCTGAGACGCACTGCGCAGTTCGTGAATTTTAGTTTAGATCTCTACCCGTAGGTAGAGCTGAATTCCCAAGAGTCAACAAAAGACAAATGACATTGTGCTGGGGGAACTACTTATAAGTGAAACGTCACACACAGTTTGCCTTGCAGTTTAAATCTACTTTTATCAATGGAAACCAGTCACAAATCTACGAATGTTAATGCTTTTCTCGTAGCAGGCCACAAAAACAGGATCTAAATGCCACTGCATCTTTCTTTAGGCCGGTATAGACCCTCAAAACATCGCCTTAGCTTTCTCGGAGAAAGGAACGTGGATATAGAAGTGTTTTCTTGCTTTCACGCATGATGGCTCTGCGTGACGGCTGAAAGGCCCAAACAAAAGCAGGGAATAAAGCGAGGAAGGAGATCTGCAAAGAAAATAATAAAGGAGCATTTTGTAAGGAATCTGTATGCAAGTGGAAAAGGAAGAAAATCTTGTTTTCAAAAGTGGAGCAAACATACATTCCGTATAATAACAAAAGACGAGTCTTTTTAAGTTGTTTTCGTTTTATTCTGTGAGCTGCTTTCTGCGTGAACAGAAGAATATTTTATCAACGTCGTGTTTCTCATTGTTGTGATGTGTGATTTTTATGGTGAAGTTGCATCGAACACAATTGTAACTGAACAAGGGCGGCTTGAACTCAAGTAAATTTTCCTTTTGGTCCCGTGTGACGTTACCACATAGATATTTTTTTATCTTAGATTATCCTTTGCTGTTTGAATTCAGTACAAGAATCACATACAGTGTTAATACTAAGATGGCCGCGCCATAGCTCAGGCGGTTAGTCGCTGGCTTCCCATCGCGGCGGCCCGGGTTCGAGCCCGGGTCTGGTCAAGTGGGATTTGTGGTGGAAAAAGTGGCGCTGGGGCAGGTTTTCTCCGAGTACTTTGGTTTCCCCTGCCAGTCTTCATTGCTTCACAATCATCCTCACCTATCATCTGGGGCTGGTACAATAGGCCAAATTTCCACCGCGGTGGAAAGCCAGCGACTGTCCACTTGAGCTATGGCGCGCCCCTTCTTCAGCCCCACATTATTATACGTTCAAAAACAAGTACAACTTCTGAGTCTTCTATCGATGAATAAAATCTACTGTCTTTTTATAGTTTCTAAATAAAGGTTCTCTAGCGATATTTTTATTTATTTATTTTCATCAACACTACTTGTACCATTAAATTGTCCTTTTATTTGTGTTCTGAGTTTCTTTTCTTTTTGTCTTTCTGGGCTACCTTTTGCTTCACTAATCCGAACTCTCGCTAAATACGAATAACCCCCCCCCCAAATCCGGATTAGCAGGGTTTACTGTATTTTATTGCTGACTGAATGCGCTTGAAATCAACGGGAGGGACATACGGAGAGAGTTCACTCAAATATGTCTTGCGCTGTTCAAGGAGACATGGTTTCAGGCAGGTGTACAGACACATTGCCGCCGTATTGTCTGCACAGCCGTATCGGGTGCCCGCTTGGGTTTTCCTGTTGCTTTTAGGTCAGAGCTGGCCGAACTGGTCTATGTGGGCACCTCCCAGCATGGAGGCTTTGAACCTTGTAATCCTCACATTCCGTGATATTCACATATCCACATCAGAATCTTACCAACGCAGAATAGGCACGATACACTGAAACAGAAACTCTTGGCTTGTTCGTGACGTACTACATAACTGACATGAGTGAAACATATTAAGGTTGGACAATTCGTTACTGTGGTAACCCGAAATTGCGCAACTTCGGAGTTTTCATGTCACCGTTAAGAACTGTTTGCATATACATTGCCTCCTAAAGACCGGAAAGAAGTAACGTCTTGGGCGAGCCCATGGTAGTCTTGACCCCTCAGCCTGTGCAGATGCATCTTATAGGTCCCTGCAGTGCCCAGTCGAGTAAAGCAGCAGTACCCGTTCTACTCCCGGGACCAAATGTAATAGGAAGCTCTCAGCGGACGAGCCAAGTTCAAAGGCAAGACATATGTTATAGGATAATATTAAAATGTGAAACTTTGGACCGCATCCGTGTTGGCCGTGATTTACGTGTGGCGGCCTCTTGTGGGCGTGGCTCCATGAAGGGCGGAGAGATACTTTGGCCAGTTGAGCAGCTGTTAGCTTCAATATAAAGCGCTTGTCGTGGCGGCGGTATGGGAAGTAGAAGGTTGGACCGTTTGGGGTGCGTTGTTGAAATGGAAGTAAGAAAGGCGTTGAGGAGGGTAAACAACAGGAAGCAAGGAAAGCTGAAGAGGTGGCGGTCAAAATGGCTGGAAGAATGATCATTGAGAGCTGAAAGTGAAGTTGTCCATGTTCTTAACTAAGCACTGTGCCATGAAGACGTATGGGGGATTGGATGTATAGATTCGCGTATTCTTGACCTCGGCACTGATTGGAGGTATGTGGTCAGCTTCACGCCTCGGCCTCTTTACCCTCGGGGAAGAGCCCCCTGGTACCTGTTGGATAGGAGGATGGACCGGTATAGACAACGTGGAGAAGAGAAAAATCTTGTTTCTACCGGAATTCAAACTCCGACTCCTCGGTCGTTCAGCTCGTAGCCAGTTGCTGTACCAGTTGAGCTATCCCGGCCTGTGAAAGTGAAGAGACTGAGGAAAATGATGAATATCACACAAAAAGGGAAATCTGTGGTAAAGGCGACCGAAATCATTACACTATTTTCTATTGCTAGTGGGGTGGGACTAAGTCCCTTGTACTGTGGCCACTTCTGGCCTATTGTACCAGCCCCAGATGATAGGTGAGGGTGATTGTGGAGCAATTGGTGGAATGAAGATTGGCAGGGGAAACCGAAGTTCTCGGAGAAAACTTGGCCCAGAGCCACTTTGGCCACCACAAATCCCACTTGACCAGACCTGGGATCGATCCCGAGCCGCCGCGGTGGGAAGCCAGCGACTAACCGCTTGAGCTGTGGCGTGGTCAAATCATTACACTAAGTAAGTAAGTAAGTAAGTAAGTAAGTAAGTAAGTAAGTGGCCGGTCACCGTAGCCGAGCGGTCTAAGGCATGTACTGTCTTCCCTCGCTTGGAAACCGGGATCGTGGTTTCGAATCCCACTCAGGGCATGGATGTTTAGTTTGTGTGTGTGCATTTTTTCTGTTTGTCTAGAGGTAGAGGCCTTGCGACGAGCTGATCACCCGCCCAAGGAGTCCTACCGAATGTGTTAGATCTAGAAAAACCGAAGTGAACGGAGAAGTTCATGGAGGTAGGCCTAGGCCCACTGGGGCTGTAGTGCCAAGGGAAAAAAGTAAGTAAGTAAGTGCCTAATAAAGCAATTTTGTGGCTGTCTTTTCAGGAGTTGGCATTGTACTGATCACCGTGAGCGGGGTGGCGTGGAGGCTAACAGCACACGATGCCCCCTCCTGCCGTATGATGCTTGGACTTGGGGGCGGTGACGAAGGTGGGGCTGAGCCCAACAGAAGATTCGTCCCGCGACTGCCGCCATCTTATGGACGTCCCCACCACCCTTACGCGGGTACGTAACAAACCCTGACATCTTAAGTGCCGACATTTGTAGCGGTCTGGCCGAAACATTTCTGTCGGTACGTCACGCCTCGAGTAGACAACTTTACGGAAGAAAAGTCCCTGTCTGTGTTCAACGGGATCTCTGGGATGGCCAGTTTTTTTTTCCCATTGTGTGTTGAGGATAGAATCTAGGGCGATCTAGAGACTATGTTCATATCACTGTCTGCTGATGACGCAACGTCAGAGATGTTTATATACAGTGTGGTTGTCTTGAACAGCTGATATCTGTTTTCTTACTCCGCCTTTCTAATATACGATTCAGATCTCAGGTTCTTGACCGTTTATTTGTTGTTTATTTAACGACGCTGTCAGCATCTCCAGACTATATAGCGTCAAATGGTACTGTGATAAGTGAATAATGAATTTGTAGAGGATGTGGAAGGACGCAGTAGTGGCCTAATTTGAGGTACTATTCCCACATTTTCTTGGAGACACTGAGGAAAGAGTTGAGTTAGGTTAACCAGTCTCGGGGGCCGAGATTTTAAACCAGGAAATTCAGACCTTCAGGAGACGTAGCCTCTCAACCCCGCCTTTCGTTTGTCAGAAGCCCTGGTTCAAATCCTTACGAGTTTTTTTTTTTTATCTTGGCACAGGCGCCTCCAGGATTCTTAGAGTACCCAGTGGAGAAGAATAAACAAAATGAAATCCGTGGTTTTAGTCCGCAAGCGTACTATACTGACCGCCTCTGTAGTCTAGTGGTCAGAGTTCCTGGCTACAGATCCAGAGGTCCGGGTTCGATTCCCGGCGCTACCAGATTTTCTGAGAAATAGTCGGTCTGGAACGGGGTCCATTCAGCCTCGTCAGGATAATTGAGGGTCTGTTTCATAGAAATAGCGGCTCCAGTCTAGAAAACCGAAATTAACGGCCGTTGGGATTCGTTGCGCTGACCACACAACACGCTCTATCCGCTAAAGTTGGAACTAACTTCGCCGACAAGCGGCGGTCGCTCGGTCGGAGAAGAATAAAAAAAATTGGAAATAAAATTTGATCCTTGGTGTTTGGTATTTGTTATTTGTTGCTGAGGGGAACATTTGGACCTGAGAAGGAGGAAGAGGCAGGAGGATGAACGCATGTGCACAGTGAGAACAGCTTCATAATTTGTAGTTTTGATCTGAGATTAGGGTGATCAAATTGAAAGAGAATGAGATGGGAAGGACCTGCATCACACATTAGCGAAAATAGATATGGGTACAGGGTCCTGGCAGAAAACGTGATGGAAAAGAACCACTAAGAATACCTAGACATATACGTATAGGAGGGTAATATTAAAACAGATCTGGAACTGAGTAGGCAACATCTACCACCATTTCCAACCCCGGTTCAGAGGAGCCTTCTGCCTCCATCTTCAAGTTAAAAGATTGAAGAAACAAGTTCGTCTGAATCATTAGTACCAATCCACCAAACTAGACGGTGTCACATTCCTTAAATTATAATAATGTATCCAGTAAGTATACGTTATAAGCAGTTCAGGGGTGAGTGACTGTATTTTTGCAACTGGAAGTTGTTAAGAAGAAACTTAATAAAGAAGTACCTAACCTCAATAACTCCATTTATACGAAAATACTAAACTTGATAGAATAACAGTGTGCACTAAGTAGTGCTGCTATTGAGAGGATTTTTTTTTCTATTTTTATCATATAAACAAAAAGAATATTTCCTAAGCTGTTTCCTCAGTTTCTTTCGTTCACAACCTGACACACTATAACAGTCAGTGGTTGAGTGATTTGGCCCTGATTACGTAATAATCTCTGACAAACACTTTCAAAGAAATTTTCACAGATGGTTGTTATTTCGATATTGCCACCATTTGCTTCATATTTGTATACATGCATTTTGAAAATATTCCTGTTAATCGATCAGCAGCCGCTCGTTATTCTGAGCGATTGCAAATGTAACAGATGTCTTTGAAGTAAACATTTCCTGCCACTAGGTACAGTTTCTGCAGATAATTCTACCATTCATGTACATATGTGTAAAACATATCACAATTTCAATTAATATATTCATAATCAACAATGTGACATTTTTTGTGGAGGCAGAGGTTGAAGATACAATGCCGACTGAAGTATCGATGCTTGTCAGTGGCTCCTGGCAGTCCTGTGTACAGCTCTGACTGTGCAGTGCAAGTTGGCAGAGCAGCGACAGAATTGGCAAGTTGTATGTAGATAATGTCAGTAGTTGATACATCATGTTGTGCTCTCATGTACAGCAATGATGTACCCAGAGTTCCAGTACCGCCCGCCACCACCTTCATACCAAGCCTCCATGCAGGAGTACCGGCTGAGACTACTCCTGCTAGATCGGCATCCTGGTAGTGTCGCACCGGGGCAGGCCCCTGGTGGTCACGCTGTGTCCCCACCGCCAACATACCGTTCTCATGCAGGCAGCACACTCAGGTTTGTGTCCCATCATCTCAGGTTTCATTCTCAGGGAGCAGTGGTATAGCTATTGAGTTATAGAGCACATCTTTGCTACTTGCTTGTTTAGATCTGTGTCTCTCAACTGCCGGGCCCTCGTCTTGTAAAATTAATTTACTGGGCTGTGGTTTCACAAAGGTTGAGAAACACTGGTTTAGATAATTAGTTAGTATTCTTTTTCACTTAGTGGGGGGTGTAGTCCAGCTGGGTCCACTCGGCATGGCGGCCACTGATTGGCCTATTGTACCTGCCCCGGGTGATTATGATGATGGAGAATTTTGTGGAATGAATATTATAAGGGGAAACCGAAGTACTCGGAGAAAACCCGCCCCAGAGCCACTTTGTCCACCACAAATCCCACTTGACCAGACCCGGGATCGAACCCGGGCCGCCGCGGTGGGAAGCCAGCGACTAACCACTTGAGCTATGGCGCGGCCTTAAGTAGTGAGTTATGTAGTCAATTAAAGAACTGTGTAGGACAGAGATAGGTAGTCAGTCAGGTAGTAAATTCGTTAGCTTTATTTTTGGTGAGCGAAATAATTAATTACGTAGTTACCCACAGTCTTTCATAGTGATGTAATTAATTGATTTTATTGTTTGTTAGATAATTAATTACTTAGCTTCAGTCTTTGTTAGCAACATAATCAGTTGGTTAGCTGTATTCTTTGTGAGCTAGGTAATTAATCAGTTGGCACTGCTCTTAGTTTATTAATTAATTACTTAACTTTAATCTTTCTGAGCTAGATAATTAGTTTGTTATATACTGACATTTAATAAGTTTATTTGGTTTTATTCCTTCTTATGTATGGTAAAAAAAAAAGGTAAAGGTAAATATATCCATGTAACAGCCGTGAAGACCCATAGGGTTGTGAGACTCCGAGGCTCCAACATTTTCTCTAGACAGTCGTCTTGCAGATGGCAGTAAGGTTGTTAGCCTTATTTGCTGGCTGCCCTTTACCACCAAGAAGATTCCTGGTACTCATTTCTGATAGATGCTGAGTCAACCCCAGGGTCATAGTGCAACTGGAAGGATTAGGTCAATTGAAAAAATCCACCTCATCAGGACTCGAACCAGCGACCTTCTAGCAGTAGCATAGTGCCTCAGCCAACTATGCTATCATGTGGCCCTCTTTATGTAGTTAGTAAATTAGTTAGGTAATTACTTAGTCAGTCAGTCAGTCAGTTATTTAACTAGTTACTTAGGTATGGTAATTTGATGGCTAAGCCATTTAGTTAGCTAAGTACCTTAGAAGTTAAGTAGTAAGTTATGTGATTGCCTAGTTAATTAGGTACTCAGTTAATTATACTGATAGCTGGTTATCAGGAGAGTTACTTAGCCAGGTAGATCATGTGTGGCCACAAGTGCAGACACCATAATGTTTCATTCTGTTGTGTTCTAAGGGCTCCCCTTGGTGTGAGGAGAGATCAGCCTCAGTCAGACTACAGTCGACCCCCGAGCTATCGATCTCGGACAAGCTCAACTCGCCCCACGCTGGACCCCAATGGTAACACAGGATGCACCACTGCAGAGCACAGCCGAGACCCATCTTTAAGTCTGAGTGACTCTGGTGGAGGGAGTGGAGTGGTGAATGTGATAAGTGTTATGGGCAGTGGTGAGCTCGAGCCTGAACATCTAGACACCATCAAGTTGGCAGGCCTACCTGCCGATCAGGACGTCCCTCTAAGGATGATGTTGAATAAAGGAAATTGCCATAACAATATGGACAGTGATGGAAAGGAAGGAAACCTAGTGACGATTGTTCAGACTGGTAATGACTCCAGTCCAGTTATTGTGACAGTGTCAGGTTCCACAGTAGGTGGCAGCACTAGTCAGCAGCCTGCCACAGGTATTGTTGATACAGAGATGGAGATATTGGCACACCTGTGATGATTATTTGTTTATGTTTTGCACCCAGCCTGTGGCCAATGGTCCATGTTTTTTATCCATGTAGTGGATTTTAGTTATTGATGAAAAGTTATGGCTGGCCATACACTCTGGCACAGAATAGCACATTACAATGGATTCTGTATGAAACATTCAATTATAGGCTCAAAACTTAATCTCATTTTGTATATTCATCATACACCACTAATGAAAAACGCAGGTATTATCAATTTTAAATAATTTTGGAGATGTACAAGACATGAGGACTTCTCTCAAAGTTGATCTTTCAGATAATGTATAACATGTAAATGGAGAAGTAGAGCACCCTTCCTTTATCTGGGCTATGGTCATCTTCCCTGTCATTATCACAGTATGTAGTGGCTAAAACTGAAGGAGCAACACTCAAATTAAGGATTTAAAGTTTTCTCAAATAATAAAAAACAATTGGGAATGAGGATTCAAATCACAATCACCACAATACTTGCGCATAACATTACCAGCCATGGCTACTACATATATCACTAAAATACAAAATAAATTTCATGATAACTTTGGGTGTTCTCTGTTATGCCTAGGGTAGGAAACAGGAAGTTACATTCTTTTAAGTATTTTACTAGAAGTTCAGCATCTCAGCACCCATGAATGCCAACCTCATAAAGTGTGAAAAGTTTAATTTGCCTCTTTTTAAATTTGTGTTTATTACTGTAAATTAGAAGAGGACTGCCTGGCCTCCATGCTGGTATTACAGAAAGAGAGAGTATACATTGGCCGGTGAATGAAAAATTTGCCAGAAAGCCCCTTGTTGTTGTCGTGGATTTGCAGGAATTGCATTCCCCAGCAACATGAAAAATTTGTTAAAACCATGAATCATTATGTTTGTGGGTTTTCTTTGAGAAACTTGTTTGAAAGAAAGATAGTTATGCATATTTTGAGCTGCACAGTGCAGTTATACCGCAGATGTACCTAGGGTACTTGATGAATGCATGACCATGTGTTCCAAGGTGTTAGGTTTTAGTTACATCTGTGGAGAATCTTAGAACACAGTGTTTGTAGAAACAATGCAGCCATTTTGGAGACTATTAACAATTAACATTTATGGCTGTGTGTACTGCATTACCTGTTTGCAGATGTGGAAGTGAATCTTGAACAACTAAAGCAGGAGACATAAACGGAAGACAAGTGACAGAGACACTTAAAAACACTTAAAGGCTATGTTAGACAAGACCACATTACGAATGAAGATATGAGGAAAACCCTGAAATATTATCACCACAACATAAAATAGACGAACACAGACGAAACTAGTTAAACCATATGCACAAAATGACTGGCAAAAAAAAAAAGCGCACATTCTACAGTGTGAACCAGAGTGATGCCAAGACTGACGAATGCCTTGGTAAAGATGGAATTGATATGTTGGAAGAGACCTGAGTCTTGTGACATGAAGTGAACAAGAAAAAAGATATGATTTTAAAATTAAGAATAAAATCTTTTGGGTTATAAACTTCATAGTGCCCAACAGGAATTTGATTTATTTTTACAGCCTTCATACATAACTTGCTCAAAATATGTAGCAAGTTATGTATTCTGATATTCTGTTTTTTCTCGTTCTCTTTACCTCCTCCTCCCTCTCCTCACTCTCCTTCTGTTCTGATATTTCCGCCTCATGCTGATCACTTAGCGACCCAGCCTCTCCATCTGTCTCTATCTTTCCTAAGCTCCTCTTCCTCAGTTTCCTGTCATGTTGTTCCTTCCTTCAAGTAACAGCTTTCCTACTTATTGTTCCCATCTTGATCTTGGTCTGGACATGTTCATTTTGACTATAATGACCAATAATATAGTCCTAACAAACTGCACTTTCTTATTAATGCCTGACAGCTTCAGTAATACTGGCAGGAAGGTCATAGTTTTTTCCTGTGGAAAGTCCTTTGCATTTATATTTACATAAGTTCAGTACATAAAATATATTTTGTTTGTATTTTAGCCTATGGGCTACACAAGTTGGTATGACTGCAGCAGTTTGCAGTTGACACAAGATGTAAATGTTCAGTGTTTATATATGAGGGGCGTTCAAGTTCTAAGGTCTCCGATTTTTTTTCTCAGGACTGGGAGCAGATAGACACATGCGGTTTAGTTTAAAATACGTGTGCACTCTTTGTGAATGCTTGACAGAGATGGCAGCACTGTACAGCACACAGAACTCTAGAGGTGACGGCGAGACTGAGGAGTGTTTTTGATACTTAAAATGGCGACGTTTTCGTCACAAGAACAGCGAGTAATCATTCGTTTTCTCCACTTGCGTGGCGCTACACGCTTTGAAATTCATCGCCAGTTGAATGAGACATGTGGTGATGGTGTCATGAATATGAAAAATATACGTTCGTGGGTGTGACAGTTCAAAGAAGGCCGAACGTTGTGTGACAACGAACCAAAACAATCTCAGCCTTACACTGACAGCATGTTCGAGCGAGTTGAGAAAGTTGTTTTGGAGGATCACCGATTGAGTGTGGAAAACATAGCCTCCAAAGTTGGCATTTCCGTGGGATCTGTGCACACAATCCTGCATGAAGACCTGCGAATTTGGCAAG
>NW_019733339.1:483181-510185 GCF_002891405.2 Cryptotermes secundus
AGTGTTCAATTGCCATTGTCTCATTTTCACACAAAAGTGTTTGCTCAAAACCAGGTTCTCTCTTAAAATATATTGTGTGAATGTCATGTAACATATATATATGAGGATTGTAACAAATGTAATGAGAAGCAGAGGTTTATGTATATTTTATTGACACAGCAAGACTGGGCCAATAGCTGTATGCCTTTTCTGCAACTTGAGACATAGGCACAGCACACGCCTGCAAATACAGATACTTATCCATAATCCACTATAACAAAATGGCTGACAATGATGTATCATATCATAAGCGTGCCATGATTGAATTTCGTGTAAAGGAGAACAGTCCTGCTACAAATATATTTGATGATTTGATGATGTGTGTGGAGACTTATGCATGGGTGGCCGGCCGTGTGCGGTGTTGGGTGAAACACTTCAAGTATGGCAGCAGGGATATCAGTAATCTGCCTCACCACTGTCACAGTAACTGCAGCTACAGAATGCAAGGATCAGAAAGTTGAGGTGCTTATCACAGAAGACCAATAGGTGGCATTTAGGGAATGATAGCACAGCTCAGCGTTGGACACAGTTCAATACAGGAGATGACAAAGGCTTTGGTATACTGGAAAGTTTGTTGTCACTGGGTTCCCTGACTGCAGATGGATGAGCACAAAAAGGCACACATGGATGTGTCATCACAGCTGTTTCAATGCCATGCTGCTGATGGTGGTGACTTCCTACCGAACATAATGCCTGATGAAAGCTAGTTCCACCATTTTGTTCCTGAAACAAAATGGTAGAGCATGGAATGGCATAATGCTGCATCTCCAAATGAGGAGGAGGCCAGATGCATATCCCTGGCTGTAATGATTATGTGAACATTTTCCTGGGATGTCAAGCGGTGCATGCAGTTTGATTTCATACACGCTAAGCAAACTGTGAGTGCAGTTCTTTACATTCACATGCCCAAGAAAATACTAAATGTAGTTCCTGACAAGTACCTGATGAAAAAGACTCCAGTCTTCAATGTGATAATGCATGCCAGAACGCTGCACACCTGACATTGGAGAAGATTGGAAACTTTGGCTGGGCAGTTTGAACTTGCTCCCTTCAGACTACCACCTGAACACTATGAAACCAAAATGGCAGTCCAGTAAACTGTGGGTACATGGTTGAAAAATGCTGAAACAGACTTCTACTCCAGCGACACATTTTAGTTCATGCAGCACTGG
This sequence comes from Cryptotermes secundus, assembly GCF_002891405.2. NCBI lineage: Eukaryota > Metazoa > Arthropoda > Insecta > Blattodea > Kalotermitidae > Cryptotermes > Cryptotermes secundus. The sequence continues at coordinate 484,393 of NW_019733339.1, forward strand.
CAGAGCTATCTGGATTGTTCTAAGGATTTTGTCGAATAGTGGCGGACATCTCCAGTATTATTATTATTATTATTATTATTGGAGGGGGTGGGTTTCCCCATGCACTGCGACTAATAGTCTATTGTACGTCCCCCTTTGATATTCTACCAGTCAGCATACCCTGCCGGTACTGGTGCTCGCTATCAGCCCCATTTCAACCAGTGAGGCTGGCAGTGGTACCCGATACTTCCCCATCTACCGGAGGCATTGGAAACTACTTGGGCGGGAAACTTTGCCTAATTTTGCTCAGAGGTCTCCTAGAGACATGAGGATCTTTTACGTGCCGTAAATCTACGACACGGGACCCACGGTTTAAAGTCCCTCCCGGAGGACTTGTTCCCTGAATTTTTCTGCCCTTAAAAAATTCCACGACCTCCGCCAGGTTTGAACCTGCGTACCTTGAGTCATGAGGTGGGAACGTTACCCCTAGACTACGGAGGCCACTTGACATCTCCAGTAGCTCAGGTGGTGTCTGTTTTTCTACATGCACTGTTACTTTAATATAAAATAAATGAGCTTTCAGTATGGCATATTTTAACCACTGAGTCTGTATGCACTTCATATATTTAACATGATCTACTTGGACACCTCAGGAGTGTATGAAATGGCCATCCAGAAGATCAGTTTTAAAGCTCTGATGCACTCAATTTGTACTGTTCTCCAAATGTTATTAGTATTATCAGATCAAGAAGGATGAAATGGGCAGGGGATGTAGTATACATGGGAGAGAATTGCATACAAAGTTTTGGGTGGGAAAACCTGAAGGATAGAGACCACAAGGAAAACTTAGGTGTGAATGGAAGAATAATATTAAAAATGGTTCTTAAACAAGCAGGATGATGGGGTGTGGACAGAATTCATGTGGCTGAGGATGGGGAAAAGTGGCAGGCTCTTGTGAACATGGCAGTGAACCTTCAGGTTCCTCAAAATGATGGGAATTGCTTGGTTGGCTTCTTAGGAAGGACTGAACTTGATGGAATTAGTTGGATCTTAGTTAGTGCTCTGTTCTATTGGCTAATGATTTTCTTGAAAGTGATTCCCTGTGTAATGATTCATTTTGTAGAAGCACCCAGGACATGATTTCATTCCGTGTCATCACAGTATACTCGTATAAGAGCTAGAACGTTGTAGAAGGAACACCACTCAAATTAATGAATTAAAGTTTACTTATGTCATTAAAAAAGAAGGATTGTGAGTGAGAATCACATCATATCAAAAAACTCTACCGTAATACTTGTACATCACTTTAACAGCCATGGCTACACTACATATTGGCAGGAATATGAAACCATTTCTTAATATCTTTTGGTGTTCTTTGTTAGGTCTCCACCTGGAAATAGAAACTTGAAAAAAATAAAATTTTTGTGTAGGTTCTTAACTTGGGAATAAATGACAGGAATTCATATTTTTACAGGGAGGACTGCTCTGTGTGCCTGCAGGGAGGAAATACAAGAAACTGATTCATTTATATTTCTGTTACAGAGATGAAAAACAAAATTTTTTACTGGACTGTGGCATGTTTGTGGTGTATAGAGATGGCTGCACAGATATAAATGTGTCATATACTAAGTTACAGTGTATTTACTGAACCATTCCAGAATATGTAACCCTCTGTTTGAGTATAAAATATATTTGTTTGAATTATTGTGTCCCACCTGACCATTTTTCTTGAGACAAAGTCCATGAAATTAAAGACACTGCTTGAAGTGAGGTGACTGAAACATCGTGCTTTCTGAAATTCATGATTATGACAGATTAAAGGGTGGAAAAACCTTCTTATAAGTGGAAAGTAGTTTAAAATAGCAATATATCAACCAGACAACTAACATAATTTTGTTAAGAGTTTCATTTTATTATGTTCATAGAAGTGAATTAGAAACTTTGGCAGTTTATAGAAGATAGGATTGCAAGAAATTGATGTCTCTGTACATTATTGCTCATTTCATTGATTTATGTTCTGCTACAAAAGGCTAAAGAAGCATTTTTGATAGGGTTCTGGATACCAAAACCAGTTGGGATTGTGTCAGCCTTGCAAAAAGATAGATGAATCATTTTGCTCTCTTCATGAAAAGAAAAAGCAAATTATCCTCCATGATGATAATGATGGAAAATTTATAGAACAAATAGCAGTAGAAAAGAAAAAGCCACACGAGCGTGGCGGTTGTCCCATGTAGCCTCAGTAAAAAATGTAGAGAATTTTAAATAAATGTGTACAAAATATATATTTTCATTGCATGTGTGTGGTAGTGTGCAACATCAGAGAACTACGTTGGAAAATTTCAGTCTGTTGCCATTTAGTTTTCAGAAGTATGAAAACTAGTATCATGCTGTATACTGTAATCCTTTACCAAACATCTGCCTTTCAGAAGTACACTAGAAAACACAGATGTGTAATTATGAACACATTGGCTGTTCTGACAACACATTACCTCTGTAATGAGTATCATAGTGAAGTGATATATATGCTGCTCTATTCTGCTGTTCAAGATGCCATATTTCGTATATATTATTTGTGTCTATTACCAGTTATTTTATGCTTACATAATGGAAGCCTAAAACCATACCCTACATAGTTTATATCTTAACTATTAGTATCTCTGAATCAAAGGTATTATGCAGCAACCTATTTGTGAGGAAAGACTCAGCCAGCACAGGGACATTGACTTACAGTGGTACATGCTGTGTGAACTTGGTCCACAATACACAGATCATTTTACAGATATATGGTGCTAAAATTGGTTATACCATAACATTAAACAGTGCTACTGTTTTTAATTAATAGAAATTTCTCTTCACTGATATTTAGTGAGATCACAGCATAAAGTATATTTGTACCGACATAATTTTTATGTGTGTTTCATCCTCTTTGTTAACAAACTAAAATATGAATGAATCCAGCGTCCAGTTTGTCTTTCAGTACTAGAGCATTTTTGTGCTGATTATGCAGAAAATATATTTGTAAATGCTAGACTTATGTTAAATTGTTATAATGTGCATAGTTTGTGTTGGTTTTGAAGTTAAATTTTTAAGATTTATATTAGTGCATTCCAGGGCGCCCTTTCAGCCACTACACATATTAACAAAGCAAACACTTGATGCATACCAGCAAGCTAGTCAGAAGTCTTACATCTGTCAGTGCCTTGTTATTTCAGTCCTGAGGCTAAAACTGAACATGTGAATACTGGCAGATGTGTTTCAGAAGATGAGCACTCGTTAGTTGTAATTTCAACCATAACCGATATTATGCTTGCATTATTTGATTCAGTCATAACTAACATTTTGTTGGTATCATGAGATTTCACCATAACCAATATAATGTTTGTATTGTTTGGAAATCCATTCCCTCACCGTTGAACACTAATTTTGCAATTCATTTTAAATTGTGTTTGTTGCTAAAGGTGAGTTCATATAACTACATTTATTATAATTTAGATATTTATGTTGCTTGTTTGCATCATTTGATTTGGCCATGCTCAGTGTTATGTTGACATAATTAGATTCCATTACAACCAGTGCAGTGAACTCCCTGTTATCCAACATGATGTTCCAACATGAATATGATGTTCTTGTTACATGAATATGCCAGCTGAATGAGAAAAACATACAGAAACCTAGTTTTTATATGATTTTTTAACCATTTCTGCTCTTTTACATGTCTCCATTTTCTGTTACAAAGTAGGAGTAATGCAGTTTTTGCTTAAGTTCTTTCATGGAAGTCCAGTTAGGTGACAGCAGATTAATGTGTGAAAGATTTCAGATTACTATAATACTGTAACATGTTTTATTACTGAAGACGCCGTTTGGATTGTTAACTGGTTTATTTAACAACCTACAAGTCTTGGCTACATATACTTATAACAATGTTATGGGTTAACACACCTTACAAACCGTACACACAAATCTTTTCCTTCTATCCTCAGTAGTCTACACGTTTTTTATAACGTGGGAGTTATACAAGTGCAACTGTATCACACTCTTCCAATTATTTCTCAGTTATCATGAACTATCACTGATTATCACACACGCGGCCAGTGCTTCTTTCCGCGACTGCTGCTGTGCTCCAACTCACTCCTTACTGCTCACTGCTGGCTAGAGTCCAACTCGCTTCGTAGGCTGCTGCCTTGAGAACTGTCTTCAGCAGCTGTGTAGTTCCCTTATAAACCCTCAGCCAGACAATGGGAAATGCCTCGCTTCCTTGTTGCCTAGTCGCCTGTAGCCTAGCAACGCTGTTGGGAGTTGTTTACTGCTACGTAGCAACTGCGGCGTCCCATGTTATGTAATGGGTACCGCTGTTGTTACTCACTTTGCCTAGCAACCAGTGTTTACTCGCTTTGCATAGCGACCAGCGTGCTTGGACTCTGCTCACTTCAGCTCCGCTCGGCACGTCATGGCTGGTGGGGAGGGAGGGGTGTCATCCATAGCGCAACATGTCACAATACAATCACAGATTGGCCTTGACTTTACTGTAATCATGGATTACTATTGCTGTTAGCGCATCTGCATGAGGATAACAGGCAGCACTGCTGGTGGTGGCTGGGAAAACTATGATGTGAGGTGAACTATGCACATTGCAAATGTAAGTTTATAAAAAATATTAAATTTTGTTTGAATGTTATACCAGTTTCACCAGAATTCTAGAGCTTGGATATTTGATAAGAAGGAGTTTACTGTATTGTGTTTGCATCATTTGGCAGTGCATTCCCTCATTGTGGAATACTAGTTTTCCAGTTCTTTGGTCATCTTCTTTCTTGCAAAAAATGGGTTCATATAACATCATTTACTGTAATTCAGATATTTTTATTACTAAATATATCTGATTGTAAAATAAAATAGGGTTATGGTATCATTATTGTTTGTGCAGACTTCTTTTGACAACCAAATATCCACCAATGTACATAGGTGCTGTAGGATATCACATGCTCTAGGTATGGATGATTAAATGATAATATTGTGGCCTGTATGAATAAATAAATAATATTTTGCTCCACAAGGAAATATTGTATAAAAAGAAATTATACCATATGTACTATAATATACATAGAATGTGCTTCTAATTTTTTTTACAATGTATGTAAGATTTGTATCATATACAATGTATATGTTCTTAAGAGATATGGGCTTATAAATTCTTTTAGAATTTTAAGTACCAATTAAAATATTTATGCAGAATAATGATTCTTTTTGTTAATTTCTTTCCATGCTATGCCAGATTCTAATCAGTTGCATGTCAAATTATTAACAGTTTTTCTTCTGTAGATAGTTTTCTATCAGTATATTTTTGAGGTTGAACTATGTATCAGTAGGTAAAATTACCATATAGTGTAGTGATATGTTAAGTAATAGGTTGTGAGGTGTTGAGAACTTTTAAGGAATCCAAATTAAATATCTGAGTTTAATATTTCATTCAACATAGCTCTGTGATGATGTAAATTGAGCATAATTGAAATCCAATTATTGGACCACCATTTGAATGTGAGAGTTGCTTATTTAACCTGAAGATGGAGGTTACAGGGTCCCCTGAAGCGATGACATCTTCATACATAGCTACATGGCAGCACATCCTAGATGGCCAATCATAATTGCATACATAACCTGTCTCTGGGTTACATACAGAACAGATAACATGTAACATTTGTGTGACGCTCACAAACTCAAAACCTTTGTTACTGTAAGTGGAAATCATACCATATTCACAAGACTTCTCAAATAAAAAACTGACTCCACGAAGTAGAGAACTTCTTCAGAAACTGATACTGGCTCAACTAGTGAAATTCACTGCTTTATATTGAACCTGGGAATTCGTTGTCAAGTTTACAAGAGCCCACCTCTTGTTCCTGTCCTCTGCCATCTGATTAACAGGTACACTAACTTTTGTTCATTTGGAGCCAGTGAGTTGTTTAATTAATTTATTTTTCATTTTATTTATTGATTATGCAATGAATCTGTCCCAGTCCTAGGTCTTGCATGCTAGCTCAGGATAGAGAACAGTGGTGGGGTCTTGTGAACATGGTTCATGAATCTTCAGGTTCTGTAATATGTTGGGAATTTTGAAATCTTACATGTCTTGCCTAGACAAGCAAAGATTAGCTTCTTAAGAAGGATTCTACCCCTGATAGTTAGTTTATTTAGGAATGATATATACTCGTATACAGTGTCCGTCTTGCAGTGCATCCACTTTTACCTGTCACTGCAAGACGGACACTGTATATATATCATGGACGAAAATCAGTGCAACAGGACGCTAAAATACAACATTATTTAGGAATGCTTTCAGTAACTTACACTGTATACCAATTGCATGGTAGGATTATTGGTGTACAATGAATTAAAAAGGATGTGCAGTGAGGATGTTCCTGAACTGATTCAAGTTACTGTACCATGTTTTTAGACATGGTCTCTCACAGCAGCATGTAAAGTGGATCTTGTCAGGTCCATCCACTGAAATAAGGGTTGTAGGGTGTGTATGGGTTGCAGTAGGGCCTCCCACAAGACAGACACAACCACATCAACCCATACTTCTCATGGGCAACCCAGAGGCCCAGATATCAGGGGACCGATTGCAGGCAGGGTTAGGAATTTTTTTCTACCACCATATTCAGGTAAGCTTAATGACCCATATAGCCGCATATAATGGTTATGGGAGTTTTGCTCAGGGACAAAATTTTCGGAACACGAAATGAACGTTCTGAAGCATTGAACGGGTATGCTGGTTGATAAATGTGTTTTGATTGTAGTGTTAATACGGTGCTTCAGATGGCAGGATATGTAATTGAGAATGTGCTACTATCTATCAACAAATTAGTGCATCATATGAACTTGGTACTACTTCCCGGTATTCACGATTGCTTGGTACCAACTTTTGACTATTACGATCGATTACGCTATTGGATTGATCGAGGATTACATGATTCATTTCTAAACTGCTTTTGGCCTACAAAGGTCGAATGAGAAACTATTATATTTGCAATGAAAATTTCATACACAACACCAGAATGAAATTTTTAAATTTTTGCAACCAAATGATGGTAACATTGCATATGAATTTATGTATCTCAGAATCAAGGACGATATTCCATTCAAGTCATTTAGGAACGTAAAAAGTGGTGAATACACGGAAGTGATGATTACATATGGTTAGTTGAGATTCATTGCGTTGAATTTATACTGTCGTCAGCAGTAGTAACTGGATGACGGTTTATTAATTTCGTAATTATCATGTCTTGATTTAAAATGTAAATAATATTTAAATATTAATATGTAACCGAATATAAGGTGCTAGCGACCTATGCTTAATTTTAGGCCGGTACCGAAAGATGGTAGAGAACGGCAGAGAATGCCAAGGCCAATACTGTCGTACTATATATATGTTAGCACTACCGGAGTATATTATTATGGGGAATATACTGATGTATGTATTTATCAAAAACGGATTTCACAATTTTAAAAAATTTGTAAATTATTAAAATTCAACTTTATGTTCTGTTAAAGTTTTTATGTTGTCTGTGTGTTGAAGGCGTGAAATGCACGTGAAATTGTACGCAGAAGTCTCATTTCTGCCCTCGACTGAGAAATCTCACACAGAAGAAAGTAGTCTCACACAGATTTGGATACAATTTGATACCGGAGAGTACCCTAAGTAGCAAAGAGTAAAGCTGACTTTGTTCATAATTAGGTAACAGTCCTTGAAGGCGTATGGGGGAGTGGAGGTGGACGGTCAGATACAATTTGATAACTGAGAAGCAGCGAAGAGTAAAGTCGGCCTTGTGCGTAGTAGGAACCAATCCATTAAGGCGTATGGGGGAGTGGAGGTGGGCGGTCGGTTGAACAGAACACCCTGGATAATTAGCTTCTGGTACCGATTGATAAAGGACTGGGTAGAACATAGTTGTGAACGCTGTGAAAATCTCCTGGCCTTTCCGGAAATCGAAAATCTGTACGTCGGTCTCAGCACTTCAAAATTTTTGTGTCGAAATTAAGTTGCTGTACTTTATTTGAAGCCGTTGTGAAGAGGTGGCAGTAGTTGATCCATGAACTGTACTCCACAAATTTCCCCAAAGTCACCCATTTATATTAAAAAATGGTAATAGACATAAGATATAAATGACTTTGAAATATACAGTTTTTATTTTAAACGTTTTTTACTTGGTAAAGAGTTAACAAAAGACAAGAAGGTGAAATAAATTGTTTAATGGCAATTGAAATTGTTTTCAGCCTGTGGATAGATGTTTAATTCTTTCTGGGAGCTTTCTATACAATTTAATTCCCACATAATGCCAGTCTTTTCATAATACAGTACAGTTGGTGAGCTCATGTCTGTAAGTAGTGTGGACCTCATTTTTGGGGTGGTGGGAGGTGTTATGTTACCACCCTTCAGTATATAGACTATATTGCAATGAACAGTAGGATGGTAGATGATGGTAGATGAATGACAGGCTGGAAGTATTTGGAAGGAAGTGGTGGTCTGATTGAGGCACTGTCCTGGAATTTGCCTGGAGGGACAGGAAAACAGTAAGACCCCCTGTTCAGGATAGCTGGTGACCCAACTGAGATCCGAATCGAGCATCTCCCGAATATGAGTCCAAAGCAATATTACCAGTTAAGTGTGTGCTTTATGAAACCCAGAATTTCACTGAGAAATTTCATACTTAGCAACTTCAGAAGTCATTGAAGCGAATACATACCTAGAGTGAAGTGTTACAGAGTGATTGAGACATGTCAGAGTAGGCATTCTAACAAAACAGATGAGCTTGTTGAATGAGACCTGAAAATGAGGAAGCAGGTGGTGTCTAGTTTGTGTACCCCCATATCCACGTATTGCTAGGCTAGCACTCTTCATAGCCATCATGTGAACCTCAGATGTAACATGATTTATGTCATTTTTCCAATTTAACTGATTGTTGATAATTTTGAAAAATAATTTGTGGCTGTGCAGCATAATATCTGTAATGTGACTGGCCTTGTAACAGTAGATTTGTGTCTAATGAATGAACATTAATGCCAATGGGGTACTACAGTCACAAAGCATTTTGAAAGTAAGCATATTCTAAGTAAGGAGACACCCGCCTACTCCTGTTTATCAAGTGTAGGAAATATGATAGGTGTGTGTGTTATCTATCAAAAATCATATAGATAAGTAATCTTATCTGTGACTATGTCATTGTGTCAGTTGTGATTCACAGTCGAAGGTTACCAAATATTCACGCTTAGAGTTTGACATTACTTACAGCAAAGGTATGTAACATGGAAGTTTCAGATTACTGGGACTTGTTTCAGTGTTGTGTTTTTTAAATTTTTGTTATGGCCATGATTCAGTTCATATTAGCTACTAAGGTCTGAGGAAACTTAGATCTTTTTTGGTCCATCTCCATCATTTTTACAATAGTTCTGTAACCATTTGGCTTTTTCCAGGTAATTTTGCTTTAAATAGGATTCCTAGGTCGTGAAGTGTGTTGCTGACAGTGATGAAGTGTGCCAGGACTACTTCCTTTCCAGTCCTTACAGTTCATGACCATCCTGTGATTTGATGAATTGTTATTTTGTATTTGTATTTGTATTTGTATTTATATTTGTTCAAGAAANAAAGTGTTATGAACCCTTTGAAGCCAGCAGTGCATCTGGATAATGTTTAAAAATCCACTTCCTGCCTCACAGAAATCACAGTGCATCACCATTATAAAGAGCAACCAATTTATGATAATTAAGGAAGTAATTACTGTTTAATGTGAGAATCATATAAAAAACACAAATGCATTCTGTGGGCAAAATGTAGTGTTCATTAACGTTGAAGCAGGTGGTATAAATAGCTACAACTGTGCTTTAAAGGGTTAAATAAAGGAATATACAGGCAGTACAATAATTTCAGTCATTCTGGTAACCTTGCATAATTGAGTAGCAGTTTAAGCCCTATGAAATATATACAGGGTGTCCCAGGAAGAATGTGCCAAACTTCGGGAGGGTGTTCCTTATGTTAAAGTATGCCGATNTGAAATGCTACAAAGAATTGTTCATACTGTTGCTCTAGGTACCGGGATGATTTGTTGTCTGCATCTATGACCCACAATGAGCAGATACAGTGGTTACAACTCTCGAGAAGATGTACACATGGAGATATGTGAGTACCAAAAATGTGAGGTGCTCTCATGACACTGTATGGGGGGGGGGGGGTTTACACAAATTTAGATTCCAGTATTCTTGGATTTTTGGAAGAAATTTTATAAGTAGTATACCTCTGCATACTTTCCAACCCACATTTTTTAGTTATGAGATGTCAGATAGTTACAGTTTTTGTTTTCTTATTGTATTGTATTGTATTTTATAATTATACATGAAGTATAGCCCGATGAGGTCATTGGATTTTTTTCAGTTGACCTAATCCTTCCAGCTGCACTAGGCCCTAGGGTTTACTCAGCCTCTAACAGAAATGAGTACCAGGAATTAATTAAATAATTTTCCTGGGGAGTAAAGCACGGCCGGTGCGTAGGGCTGATAAGCTTACTGCCATCTTTGAGCCAGTTGTCTAGATAATGTGGGACCCTCAATGTCTCACAACCCTATGGGCCTTTGCGACCTGGTACAGGGATAGCTTTTCTTTTTTTTTTTTTTTTCATCAAGTATAGGCTTGTAGTTTGAGACTTGAGGCTGTCATGGCAGTAATTATGCAGCTTACTGTTCTCTAGGGTGTGATGCCATGTACACTGGTGGATATTTACCAGCATTTCTTCTGCTCTGAAGATGGAGGCAGTACATTTCTCTGCCACGCATACTTGTAGGCTTATAGTGTCGTCAGCTGTTGATGCCCTTATCGTACCATTGTTTAGAGTACTGCCTCATTATCTGCTGTTAACACTAGCAGTATGGCAGGACAACATGGCACTGGCAATGTGAGCAGTGGTATAGTTCAGTGTGTATCTTTGTTTTTTACCTATTAATGGCTTTTGAACTAATTAATCGGTTATTCACACGAAACTTAGTATGAATCATAGGTAATGGCATTTCTGCATATTTTTTTAAATTCCATGTTGTGAACTTGTCAGGTGATAGCAACATTCCGAAACTTTGTGTGGTATGCTAACAGTATCAGCTGTCAACAAAATCTCTAAAAAACATAGAAACATTAAGAAGATTACTTTCTTTCTTTGGACGTGATGCCGTGTAGTCTGGTGGACATTTACCAACATTTCAGATGAACCTACTGCCTCCATCTTCAGGGTGGAAAAGTAGTTTGAAGTACTTATGGTGCCATATTCCAGGGGAAAAGAATCTACATAGTCATTCCTATGAGAACTGAAATCTCAAGTGGAAATACTTGTAAGACCTGCAAGTGGGCTATGAAGCCTAAAGATGATGATAAGTTCTTCTGCAGTGCAAGATGCAGAGAGCCAACAGCAACAGGACAGTAGGAGGCTAGACCACCATTCCATGACAGGGGGTAGGAAGGCTGAACATGGTATGGTACCACAGCACAGCATGTCCAGTAAAGGCTCAGCGCAGTACCAGTTCAATCCTCAAAACAATAGAATCCTCACTCAACCTTCTGTCAGTCGGACACTGTCTCGTCATCAACACTGGCCTGTCCCTTCTCTACAAGATGTGATTAATGGTCTTCCATCTCGAAACATGGGAGGTGAGTAGTTCCTGATACATGTAGGCAGACTAACAAGGACATTTAGGATATTGTTGAATTTGAGGTCATCATAGTGGTGACCTTGAAAGTTTGGTCTGCAGGCTTGTACTGCTGCATACTTCTGACAGAGCCCACCATGTTCAGGGTCATTACATAAGCCATGTGCAAGCAGGTATGAAGCCTTGTGTGCTTGGTTTCATGCCTGGCTTACTCTGTAGCTCTGAAGATGGAGGTGATGTGTTCCTCCAAAATGTTTTGCTCTCTCTGAAGTTTGTTTAGAATTTCATTGTTGAACTAATGTTATTTACTTATGTGTACATTTATGATTCTTCAAATAGTTGAAGCTATGTAGCATCAAATATTAGGATGAGTAACAAGCAGTGAATTGGACAGGTGAGGATGGAAACAGTCATGGAGAAATTGAAGGTATTGTCATGATATTTGCATGGAGGGACTAAGGAAGACCACATACACCATGGTCAGGTTCACAGTCACCAGGTTAAGGCTTGAACCCAAGACTTACTCACTGAGTGTAGGCATTGGTATCAAGATATTGCCAGGTGTTTGCATGGTAAGATAATGTTCACATCTGTTTGATTTCAGATTTGTTCTCACCTGGGGAAGGGACCCCACACATTCCGCTGCTGTGTCACGCTGCAAACCAGGAGTCAGAGGAACATCATGTGGCACAGATTGTGAGTGAGATGGAGAAGGATGTTACCTTGATGGGGGACAATCCACTTTCAGAGCAACTGCGCATGTAAGTCTGCCTTTACAGCGTTAAGGACCAAAATTGTAGCACATGGTTTTTATTAAAGCCTTTGCATGTCACTGAACTGTTTTTTTTTCTTGGAACTACAGCCCCAGTGGGCCTAGGCCTACCTCCATGAACTTCTCCGTTCACTTTGGTTTTTCTAGATCTTACACATGCGATAGGACGTCTTGGGCGGGTGATCAGCTCGTCGCAAGGCCTCTACCTGTACACAAACACAGAAAAAAGCACACACAAACTAAACATCCATGCCCTGAGTGGGATTCGAACCCACGATCCCGGTTTCCAAGCAAGCGAAGGCAGTACATGCCTTAGACTGCTTGGCTACATGAAGTCACTTAGGATCAGCATGTAACCATCTGAGTATTGGTCTCTGTATTAGTGGAATACAATGTTATGCTGACATATTTTTATTTTTTTCTTCTTCTCTTCCAGGGAAACCCTGAGAGAGATGCCAGAATCGCTGACCATTAAGCGCACAATAAAAAGGAAGCTCGTGAAATCTGTGAGCCAGAAATCCAAGCACACTCCTCTCAGTGTCTGGAAGAGACTGAAGTACAGACTGAGCATATCACTAGAAAAAGTGAGTTGAAGCAGCAGCAAACAGACTTCACATCTTCTTGTTCTGCTCTCCTGTCCCTTCCTTCTCCTTCTCCCCTTCTTCCATCTCTTTCTCACGTCTCTTCTTCCTCATACCCTGCTGCCTTCTGTCCCCCTCCTCCACCCCTCCATCTACTTCTGCTTCTCTGCCTCCTTTTCTCCTTCTATTTGTTAATCTCCTCCTCTTCCACCATCTACTTCTACTTCTCTTACTCATCCATTTGCTTCTCCATCTACTTCTTATCCTACTCTTTCTCCTTCTGCTTCTTAATCTCCTCTTCCACCATCTACTTCTACTTCTCTTATTCATCCATTTGCTTCTCCATCTACTTATTATCCTACTCTTTCTCCTTCTGCTTCTTAATCTCTTCATCTCTTGCCATTTTTGTCTCCTTCATCATTTCCATTTTATACAAGCTACTGTATGAAATGTCTGCAGTCCTACCCTTCTTCCCACAGCCTTCACTCTTCAATTACTTGCCAGCTCTTACCTGACTTCCTGATGTCTTCCAGTAACTGGTGGGGCCATCTTGCTTTTGGTTGCCTCGTATGTCTGTTTCCTATGAAATTTAGTTCTGGCATTGAGCTCAGGCTGGGAGCAACAGGTTAGGAAAGACGTGCGAGTAAAGTGAGAGAAGGAGCTTTGGGAAGACTGAGATAGATGGAGACACTTTGTTGCTAGGTAACCAACATACAAGTTGAACTGTTGGCCCTGCCATAAGTCAGGATGTTGGGCACTGCTTTCTCACTGCATTGGACTTGGTTCAGTTCCATGGCAGTCGATTTGGAATTTGCAATGAATAAAGTAGCATCAGGGCAGGTTTTCTCACAAGTACTTCAGTTCCCTTTGCCAATTCTTATTCAGCAAATGCTCCTTTCTCTCATCTAACATTGAGGATGGATACAATGGGTAGTTTTTAGCCAAAGTTGCTAAGGACTCAGTCTCATCTCACCTAAAAATAAAAGGAGAAAGGAGAATAAGAAGAAAAACTCATATGTTTCTGTTGCTGTTTCAGTTCAGTGTGGCGATCAGAAATCTGCTATACATCTTGGAGCTGTGGTACAGCAGCCTGAAGACAATCGAAGGACATTTTGGCAGTGGAGTCGCCACCTACTTCAGATTTCTGCGGTTGCTGTTCCTTCTGAACACCGTAGTGTTTGTCATCAGGTGACAACTCTGTTGCTGGATGCATATTTGACATACGCCTCTGGCATGCAAAACTGCATTTATATTTCTTCTTCCCTTCCAGAATATTTTCCCTTAATTTCATACCAATTTGATTCTGAATTGTTTCATTCTGGTCCGTCACACCAGCAATTACAAAGACAAAAATAACACCGACCAGTGTGACTATTTAAGTTTTATACTTGAAAACCTTACATGTTTCGATCCTTATGGATCATCCTCAGAGGGCATCAATACTTTTTCCAGAAACTACTATTACAATAGGTGTCAAATTATATACATACACATATAATGTATGAAATACACAATGTACACAATGTTCAACTTTTCACAGTCTCAGCAGCCTTCCTGGTATTAAAATTTTTAAAGTTTCTTAAAAACTTTGTTGTTTAAGATTACAATTTTTATAAACCATGCAGGTTCGTGTCAGTTCTCCTATTGTCTTTCTTGGAGGTGGTTGATCTTGTGTCGCCTGTCTGTCTTGAGAAAGGAGATTCTTAGTATTGTCCATTTTTATTCGTGGCTTGCTGTGTTGTCTTTGTTCATACCAATTGTTTCCCCACTTATTGATGTGTTCCATTATTTTGGCTAAAGCACCTTGTTCTGGTTCTTCACAAAGGTCGCTTTCCTCTCATTTTTCTTTCCAATGCACTCCATGTTATATTCATCCAATTTACATGGCCAAACCACTGTAGTAGTAGAGTCTTTAACAGACTTTGAATTCCAGCTACCTCTGTAGAAGTGTTCCTAATGCAGCTCTTCTTATCTTCACTCAATACTTCTCAGAGAGTTCATATACATTGCTTAGATTCTGGTTTTGTCTCTCTTTGTAAGAGCCTCTCTTTCGGGCCTGTGATTCTTTTAAAATTTGTTGTGCATTGTTTTTGGATCTCTCTGTTTCATAGTATTCCTCATACTTTGATAAACTGTATAACTCTTTTGTATTCAATTATTGATCTCTCCCTTTATTATTCTTCTGTGACTGCACATCTTTGTGTGTGATAATGTCTACACACAGAAACCACTTAACAGCATTTTTTTTTCCCGTGGCACTATAGCCCCAGTGGGCCTAGGCCTACCTCCATGAACTCCGTTCACTTCAGTTTTTCTAGATCTTACACATACGGTAGGACTCCTTGGGTGAGTGATCAGCTCGTCGCGAGGCCTCTACCTGTAGAAAAACACAGAAAAACGCACACAAACATCCATGCCCTGAGTGGGATTCAAACTCATGATCCTGGCTTCCGAGCGAGCGAAGACAGTGCATGCCTTAGACCGCTCGGCTACCGTGACTGGCACTTAACAGCATAACTAGTCTGAAAAACCTACAATCCAACACTGATAATAACATTACATCATAATCCTTAATGAACTACGTAAATAATACGCATAATATCCATGCTGAAAACGTAATGCATTGAGAATCCAACAATGAGAAATACTCTCAAGCAAATGTCTTTTGAATGAATGGCTGATAACCACAACGAAAATAACAAAATGAAATTTGTGGGTAAAAATGGACAATTCCTTCACAGCCAACTGTAAATTCGTAATATGTCTGGCTTGCAACAGAAGTATTGGGTGTCCTATGAAATCGCAGTTGGAGCGACATGCAGAAAGCGCGCTATATACAGAGAGCAAGCGACTGAGTTCTTTAAAGAAGCAAGTGCTCTTAACACAGAAGCAGCAGTCTTTGACTTTGAGAAATGAGCGTATCACCCAGACACTGAGATTATGAACAGTTTTACTTTGTACTGTCCTAATCTCTGATAATTTGTTTCCCAATTTTTCTTCCAGTTTCGGTTTCATTGTAATTCCTCAGCTACTGTATCGTCTGCATAAGCCTGTGGAAGCAAGCCAGAATGACACAGGGAGTTCACTGTATGACATGGCATCTGTATTTTTCACTCCCAGTGACTTGGACAGTGTCTTTCGATTATATGAAGAAAATAACTCGACAAGACATATAGGTAAGGGACATGAAACACTATTGTAGGACTGGTGACGTCAGGAAAGGAAGCTGTTCATATACACAGAGATAATTGGCAAATTAAGACATGCAGTTTAACTGAAATTCTTGTCACAAACGCCGATTTAATGGCCCTCTTAAGATTTTCCCTAATTTAATATTCACTTTCAGTGAGCCAAAGTCTAAATCTTAGTGCTGATTTTTTTTTTTTTACATTTTAGCTTCAGTTTAGTACTCAGTCCGCATAATGGGTACGGATGATTAGTCCGCAAAATATTTTGGCATGTCAGGAAGCACGATGGAGAGAGGTAACTGGGGAGAAATAATCATAGGCGAGAGGATAATATTAAAGTGATGCATAGGAAACTGGGTGTGGAGGGGTGATCTGGGATCATTTGGTGTATGATAAGGTGGAGTGAGGGTCTGTTGTGAACACTGTAACGTAACTTTGGATACCGTAATGTGTGTAGAATTTCTGGACTGGCTGAGCAGCTGTCAGCTTCTCAAGAAGGGCTTCATGGAGTTGGTTGGTTATGCGAGAAAGTCTGAAATGAAGAAAGCAGTCTTCTGGGATTTGGCACCTTGTATACAGGGTGTCCCAGGAGGAATGGACCAAACTTCGGGAGGGTGTTCCTTATGTTAAAGTATGCCGATATAACCCAAAACACCTATGTCCAAAGTTGAACGGTTACGGAGATAATGGCCAGAGAAGTGTGAAACTTTGACCGGCGTTGCACACTTGTTGATTACAAAATACATATTAAAACTGGCAGGAATATGTGGATTCTGTAATGTTAATAATGTACGTAACATAAAACTAACTTGTGAGTGACATGAAGCCATAAAATTGAAGTACAAAATACTTGGTTGCCATGTCATAATTGTCCTTAGGGTTTCCAAGCACTATACATGACACATGAATGGCAAGCACTGACGTAACATGCTGACTGCGCGGTCTGGTATAAGCCAACTACATAAGCATGGCTAGGGTGAATCACCGCACTCAAGGACAAACACAGATAAGGCCTCTCAGCTGAGAGGTACAGTGCGTGGACCTGCCAGAAGACCACACTTTTCTTGGGCCATTATCTCTGAAACCGTTCAACTTTGGACATAGGTATTTTGGGTTATATCGGCATACTTTAACATAAGGAACACCCTCCCAAAGTTTGGTCCATTCCTCCTGGGACACCCTGTATACAAGGTGCCAAATCCCAGAAGACTGCTTTCTTCATTTCAGACTTTCTCGCATAACCAANAAGTCTGAAATATTTCCTCGTCTGAGGAATATGTTTAATGATTCATTTTTACATTTAGTAAACATGTCTTACCGGTACTAAATCCACCTTGTGTAATTGGTGCGAAGTGTTTCACTGTTGGTCAGGTACTACAGTGTGTGTAATGGATATTTTAGTTTAACAGGCTTTTGGATAACGTTAGAACAGCTCTGTATCCTGACTGTTACCTATCATTCCTCCACCTTCATTATTAATTCACACAATTGTGACTGCAAACTGAGTGTTATACCTTTGCTACTTACGTTCCTGTCACATGTCTTCTAGTAGTTTGTGTATGTGAACAACAGATGGTAGGAGTCTTTATTTTCCCATTGTAAAGTGCCCCCTTTTTAAGTCTATGCTCTGTTTAATCCATAAGTTGGTAGGAATGAAATTAGAAAGGAAAATGATGGGAAAGGGTTAAGCATCATAGCACCACAGAATTGTATAAGGGAAGTAGAAGCAATGATCAGCTTCTTGTTCTGCTGGTCTGTGCTCGATACATGACTCGGTGGTCCCCTTTCCAGTCACTATATTTAGAATCATATAACCTCTATCTGGTCCGTTCCCTGACCATGAACTTTCATCTGCTTTCAACATATATTGTAGAATGTTTTTATCTGGCCCGCATGCATGACACCATATAGGTATCATTTGAATTCACCATATCCTGTGCTTGCTTCATTCCTTTTGAGCATGAACTGCATCAGAGTAACACTTAAAAATCCAACTCCTCCCTCACAGAAGGTGCACTCTTACTTCACTGCAGAGCAGGTTGGTGTATGTTATTTAGGGAAATTATGTCTGTTTATTGTGAGAATCATATGAAGCACATAAATTTGCGACGTAAGCAGACTGCAAGGGTTTAGAATGGTAAAGCAGGCGGTACAAATATACTGTCACACTTTTAGTGACTATAGATGGGGTCTGGATTGGTAATCAGGTTTACTGAACTCTTAGAACTCGTAGGTACAAGTAAGGATTATGCTGTCACTGTTCTACACACTTCACAGATCACTATAGCACACACTAGGTCTTCTCAGTCTGTTTCACTAGCCGTTGCTTGGTAGCTGCTTCCAACGGCGGACTTTCCCTTTTCTCTGGATTCATGAACTGACTCTGGCCTCAGCTATCAGCTTCTCATAGCATGCTTATAACATCCAGCACAGAACATGTAGAAAACACCATTCCTCTGTTGCAGTGCAGTTGTATTGTGCTTTCATTGTTTGCAGAGCCATTACTTAGCAATGGCTGTTGCTTCACATGGTTAAGTACCCCCTATAGGCATGTAGTATTATTTATAGCAGGCAACCATTAAATTTAGTCTGGTATATAGACATGTGCTGGTTGCCAAGTTCCGAACCAGGTTGAAGAAAATTATAGGATTTCGAAAGCGCAGACCCAGATGGGATTTGGAGAAGTTATATGCTCAAAGACAAAGCGTGCAAGAGACTCTAGAAGAGAAACTCGGTGCAATTGAAGGTGAAAGCGGAAATGCTGAAGCGCAGTGGAACGATATAAAAGAATGCATGTTAGATACTATCAGTGATTTGGTAGGTAAAGTTGAGAAGATAGCAAGAAAACCNTTGACAGATTACTGATGATGATGATATAGACATGCACACTTTTCTTGTAAAGATTAGTATCTTGTGGTGGTGTGACATCATGTAGTCTGAATTACTACTTATGTGGACGGGGAATGTACTGCTCTATCTCCAGGTCCCTGTACCCTCTGAGACATAAGTACCGTATTTACGCATGTATAGGCCGCACATTTTTTGCCAAAAATTCAAGAGGAAAACTGGGGTGCGGCTTATATTCGAAATATTCGAAATCACACTTCATTTAAAAAAAATTATATTCATAATTAGTAATACAGGGTGTTCTACTTCTGAAATAATATTCCAAGAAAATTATTTTTTCTATAATTTCTGTCTGAAAATTGTGCTGCGGCCTATACACGCATGCGGCCCTACATGCGTAAATACGGTAATTATCTGTGAGACTATTCAGTATCACATGTCAGAAGACACTCATCTTCATATCACTGCTGAGAAAACCTGCAATCTTTCACTGTTCTCATTATATCTTGCAGTCACTCCTGTTCCTGTCACGACGCAGAACTGGAAGCTCCCTCCATCAGGAAAGTATCGGCCTCAAGTTAAGAGCAATGCATACACCCCAAATGCAGACTTCTCCATTGGCAATATCTTCACAGGGGAGGTATGGCAAGTCCGACACCAACACTGCTACCCTCTCTCCTTCAGCACGTTGACTGCCTTGCACACACTGGAATCCTACCTGCTCGGCCAGCCCTTTCTTCACAGTAACTCAGTTTTGAACTTAACGCATACGAAAATTAAAACGGAAGAGGAGAGAATACAGTGAATACTTTCTGTGTGTTTCTAGCAATGCTCAAAGTTTCTTTCTACTCGAGTGACGTCTATAAGAGAAAATGGCATATACAATATATGCACCATGGCAATAGCCCGTTACATGATGGAATAAATGCTGGTTGGCCATCAGTCTCAAGCAGTTGGGTGACAGGATTGGCAGCAAATGTGTTAATGTGGGAGGGTAGATGAGTAGGTTGTCAAATGTTTGTGTGTCTGTGTGGAACACATCCATATTGGTATCAGATTATTTAAGGGTCATTTTGTACAGGACACCTGGTATAGTTAGCATAGTAAGATGCTGGTATCTGGATTCTGTTTATTTCTGAGCATTCTCTGGAATCATATCTTCTTTCTTAGACATTTCTACTTTATATGGGTTAACTTTGTCTCTCTCTGTCCTCTGTTTCCTCTCCTGCTCTTCTTTCTGCATGACATCTTTCCTAAGCTGTTATTTCCATCGTGATCTTGGTCTTTGTCTTGGGTGTTTTCCTATTGGTATCATGTAGGAAACCTTCTTTGGGGTGCTGTCTTTTCATTCTTAAAATATGCCCATACCATCTTCTTGCAGATTGCAATTCCTTACATGTAGTGTTGGTTACTTGTGTTCGAATGTGGCTGTCAGTTCAGTCATTGTCATGATCTCGAGGCTTCTCAGGAACTGAAGCTGTTTTTGTCATCAGCATGAGGTCTAGTGATCAAGACCAGCTGTAGCAGAGTAGAAACCCTTTTCCATGCACTTGATTGTGGAAACAGACTAGTGTGTGAAGCACATCTGCGAAGCTCAGGGTGATGGACAGTATCCAAAGCAGTAGTCATGTTTATTCTAGTACGCTGTTGTTAGAAACATAACAACAACAAGCTGGCTGGTATAGCAGTAACACTCTATACTCGTCATGACTTAAGTTTTCATGGTTTTCATGAGTCCATCCAGGCAGATTCCAGGATAGTGCCAAGATTAGACCAGAACCACTTCTTTGAAATCCTTTCTGAATCATCATTCAGCTATGATTTTAACATTTGATGTTATATGTTTTAGCTACTGACAGCGTCATAAAATTGCCCACAGAGAAATTGCAGGAAAAATAAGTGTTTAAGTTTTCTCATATAATTTTTCATCAGGTTTGAACTAACACATGTTCTCTCTTATGTGTACAGTGTTCAAGTTATGGATGAATCAGAAGTAAGTAAACTTTTCAAGCTAATTTCTCTTTAAATTTTCACAGCAAATAAAAGTAATGAAATTACAGTTGACCACCCATGTCAGTTTGGAGCAGAAGTCCAGAGTTTCAAAGACCTTCTATACATCCACCATCAGGGAATTTTGAAGGCCGAGAAGGTTTCCAAAACATTGGACTTTGCTTCGAATTGACACAGCTAGCCACCTGAGAAGGTTCTATCATATTTTACGAAGGCTTTGTTAGTTTTGCAAATTGTAACATTGGTACTTTGCTATGTAGCACACAGGTTTTATGAAGGCTGAAGTGGAATGCCATGACAAGATACTTATAAGGCTGGAAGCTATTCAGCTTTCTGAATCATGGTTATCTCTAAGCATGTGTTTGTCGTACTCAATTTTAGCCTCAAGGTCAAAAGCACAGTGCACTGACAGATGCGTGCCTCCTGACTTTTGACAAGTTTGCCAGTGTGCACACCAGCTGAAGAAATATGTTTAATATGCACTTCATTTAAGGAGATAGGTAACTTCTTAATCTGTAACCATCCATTTGCTGGGTCAGAGTTGAAGCCTCTTATTTTTAATTTTTTTAGTTTCTTGGGGCAGGATGAGACTGAGTCAACTTGGTACTTTGGCCACAATTTGGCCTCTAGTATCAGCCCCGGATGATAGATGTTGAGTGTGGAGCAGTCACTGGAATGAGAATTGGCAGAGGAAACTAAAATACTCAGAATGAAGCCTCTAATTTACAGCTCGAGGATGTGATAATGCACTGCCTGGTCAGGCCTGTCTCACTCCTCAGGGGTTAGTGACAGTATGTAGCAGTGGAATGATGTTTAATGGAGAGGAACTGAAGAAACTCGGTGAAAACTTGCTCTAGCGCCACTTCATCCATCACAAATGTCATGTGAAGTCACCTCCCCTGAGATTGAACCAGGGCTCTCTGGGGAGAAGCAGCACTTAACCACATGAGCTGTGGCATGGCCATGTCTGATTGTCATTATGATGTTTATTTTTATTGTACTTATTAAAATTATTATTGTAGTGACATAACCACAGTCATTAACTATGTTATAAGCTGACAGAAAAGTAGGTGTTCTTTAGTTAATCATGGCTACTTACAGGGAGGTAAAGGGACATGAAGGGCTGTAATGCTAAAAACAGCCCGTCCTTCTCATTATGCAGTTATGTACTAGATGTTGGTAGATGTTGGAACATGAGATCTGAAGTTATGAAGGCAGTGAATATTTAGATGCTGTGTTCTGGGATGTGATGTTATGTAGTTTGGTGGTCAACATCATTTTGGGACAACATGCTGCTCCCTTCTTCATATTCCACCAAAACTTTGGTAAGCAATTTCATTGTGATTGGCCAAGAGCATCTGACTTTCACCCAGGTGACTGAACAGTTTGTGGGATACTCTGTGCTAGACTGGTTGGTGTCACATCCCAGAACATGGCAGTCATACAGAGTTAAAATAAATTGTCCAGTTGTTTAGCTTGTCTGAATTGGTGCAGGTTGCCATGTAAGTACAGACATGTGCATGCACATATTGAAGCTGATGGCAAAATAATCCACAGAAACAGGGATACAGGATGGTCTGTTTTGTAGGGTTTCTTCACGGATACAGCTCTGTACTATGGCCACTACACTAACGAGTCTGTGAACTTGGTGCTGGGTCAGACATATAGCATTCCAGCTGCGTACTTCTTCACTGTGCTGGCATGCTATCTCGTCATGTTTGTTGTACTGTCTGTCAGGTAAGCACAAAATGTGCACAGTATTTGATCAAGAATTGTTATTTGTATTTTGTATATTGTCCGACTTAAAGTACAGAACTCTAAACATGAGTTTTTTCTGGAGACTGGATTCCAGCACTCTCCTGCCCAGCAAAGGAGAACTGAGGGGGTTGGTCTGTAGTGGTAATTCTCTGGACTTGTATTTGGGAGGTGCCTAGTTTGAGTCTGGACTGGGACATCTGTGTCATCACTGACACATTCTTTATAGTATTCCTCAGTCCCTTGAAGCTTATGCCAAGCAAATATGACATATTGACGACATCATAAAATAAACCACAGAGAGAGAAGACAAAACAGGTATTGAGGAGAAAGAAAAAGACTTAGAAACGGAAATGAGCTTTGTAGTGAAGAAGTTGGAATTTGCAGCTCATTAACAGAGCTAGAAGGGGAGTGATCACAGTTTCTTGGTTGTGTAAACAGAATGGACAGACCAAGGATAGTGAGAAGGGCATTAGGATTAAAGTTTAATAGAAAGGGACCTTTGGGATAACCTAGAAGAAGATGGTTCAGGCAGGTGTAGGAGAGCATCATGGGGAGAAGAAAGATCTGATGATAATGAAAGGGAAGGACTGTGTGAAGGAAGAGGAGATGAGGAACATTTTATCCATTGACCCACATAAAAAGAGAACAGTGACAGGAAGGAGGAAGGGATCAGAAGAGATTTTTAATTAGCCATGATTTTATCAAATTCTGCGCTCATCACCATGTGCACTGGTTTCATTTGCCGCATCAAAGTGTGTAAGGAGTTGGTTAAGTAATTGAATGTTTATGACAAGAAGCAGCAAGTGGGATTGTATGTTCTATGGCGATATTACAGTATGGCAAGGTCCTACCGCCGCACATTCATTGAGAATGAGGGGGACATCAAGAGCATGTTTGCCCAGAAAGTTTTCTGTGCGTGGGACTTCAGCACTGCCACAAATGAAGCTGCGGCTCTCAAGTCAAAAAGCATCTACAATGAATTGAAGGTGAGCATGTAACCTGTTGTGTTCTCCTTTCTTATCTTTGTCTGCCCCTCCATCATCTACTGTCGTTTTATTTTTGTATCTTTCTTCTTCTGCTTCTCCTTACACTTCTTCCTCAGCCTCAGCTTTTTTAAACTGACCAAGTGGCTTGGGGTAGCTCAGTCAGTATGCTAACAAGAGAGCAGGCTTGACAATGTAGGAACCAGCAGTCAGTTCCTGGTAGGCATGAGAGACTTTTATCTTGACTCTGTGTTGCTCCTTGTCTACAGTCAAACACGCATGTTTCCCTGGGGTTTAAGTGGCCAGGGCACAAAGCTGACCATTCATCTCCATCTAGTGATGAAGTGGCAGAAGTGCATTTTCCCATACCATTCCCCCCCCCCTCCGAATTAATTTGTAGCTGGTAAGAAAGAGGCTAGAAACAGCAATGGAGGTGAGCTAATACTTGCAGGAGCTGCTGGGAGATATCAAGAAGGAGGTTGCCGAGCTGAGCTGGCAGGGTAAATGCTTCCTTCTTGCTGTTCGCATCAGCTTGAATATCTTCATAGCGTTGGTGCTAGCGAGCACTGGCTTTATAATTTGGTTCCTGTTGCGTGAGGAGACACGTGTCACTGACACGGCAACTGCAAACCACGGAGCAACCATGATCATGCCCGTTATCATCACTGTCATCATGATAGTGGCCCCTGTCCTCTTCTCGTGGATGGCAAGGTAAAATTATCTGTACCAGGTGACACAAATGTGTCAAATGTGTCAATGGAAATTATGAGAAAGTACAGTGAAGGTATAGTGAAATAATTGCTTAGAAGTAAAATATAGAGAGTACAAAGATGTAAGAACAGAAGTTATTTTTTGTAATTCCTTTTATTTTTGTAATTTTCTGAGCAGAATGCTGATAGACACATTTCATCACTTAGTATTCTTTGGTTTCTGAACTTTCTTCACTGTCGTAGTGTTACAAACTGAGTGCAGTGTTTTGGAAACCATATTAGTTTCCATCATTACGTGAAAAAGCGAGGATGTACAGGGGCTTTCTGCCAAACATTCAGCCTTCTGTGACGAAGTAATGAGTCCAGTTTCACATCAGTGGCAAAGCGAGGTAACAGAATGGCTCAGGGTGTGGGGAACACAAAACTTATGCATGTCCATGGAACAGATGTGCAATACAGACATTGTCAGTGCATGGATTCATTAAGTGCAGCCCACTGTCTGGCCTTCTTGTTCACCTCACTTGACTCCAGCAGACTTCTTTCTGTGGCACCACATCAGGGAGCAAGTGTGATTGCAAGCGAGGATTGGTGCAGCTATTGCTGCACTTAAGATAAGACAAATGGGAAACTGTCTGCATCACACAAGGAAACATAGAATATCCATGAAACTGAAAAATGTGACTGGGGTAGAATGTGTAATAAGGTACACTTTAGATTCAAAAGAGTTCTGATGATGGTGTACAGTACTTGGAATTAATGGATTTTTTAACTTTGTCCATTGTCTGGTATTCTAGAAACTAGAAAGACACAGTGTTTCAGAAACTGGATCCGTTTCCATCCTCAGGTTAAAGAGGGGAAGGCATCTACTCTGTTGGGTCCCTTAGAAAGAGCTAACCTCAGTCACTGGAGGTTTGCTCTTTCTAAGGAGAAACAGATCCAGTTTCTGAAACGTTTTGTTTTCTAGTTTCTAGAGTACCGGACAATGGACAAAGTCCAAAAAACCAGTAATTCCAAGGTGCACTTTGTTTCATATTTATAGGCCAGTTTGTTTCAGAGATATGATTGTTTGAAAGTTGACCTGATTTAGAAGGGCCTTGTGTAATTGACCCAGAACAGGATGACACCTGTGAATCATTTATGCAGTGATTGGTGACATCAGCAACTATCCCATTGATTTAGTATTTGTTCCTGAAAGAATGGCCAGGAAAACGTGAGAGTATTCACTTTTGTTTGTAATCATATACTCTCCAAACCTCTCCAGCCCTACAAAATGTTCATGGTTA
>NW_019733339.1:512666-524305 GCF_002891405.2 Cryptotermes secundus
CAAGCTAGTGTTGTGCTTTTACACATCGACATTTGTAGCAGTGCCCACACAGCATATATACTGTGTACAGTTAAACAATGCCAGTGTTTTCTTGTTAGTACCATGTGCCTCTGAAGATGGTTTTACTAAAACCGAAACATGTAAGGCAAGAGTGAGAAAGAAGTGACCATAAAAAAATTGTTACACTCGACGGACTTTGTATTGATTTTATGTATAATAGTGTAACGGACCAAAATGAAACAATTTAAAACAGGATTTCAGAAACACAAACATTATGTGTAACATGGAATATTTAATCCATATTCATTTCTGTAACTTTTGGCAAAAACATTTATTGGTTTTGCAATTATTTGAGAAGCGTAATTTGTCTGAAACAAAGAAATATGGTTTTTGTGATTCTTGCAGTGGTGATTATTTAGGACTGATTTTTTGGGAAGTGATGCTGTGTATTCTGGTACAGGGGAACCCCATGTAACGTTACTTGATTTAAGGTTTTCCCGCACTTAGCACTCAGTTTCACTGATCCGAGGTCAATAGTCTTACCATTAATCCTGACACAGAGCAGTATGTTCTTTAAAACGTTGGTAACCTTCTACCAGACTAACCAGATCACATCCCAAAAGACTGCCATCTTGGAAGGAATGAAATTAAAAAGTATGGCTTAATATCTGTTTGTTGCTCTGTGCTATTGTGTAGACTTGAAGATTACAGCAATCCACGTACAGCCTTGTTTGTGACATTGACAAGAACATTCCTGATGGAGATGGTCGTCATTGGGGTTGTCGTTGCCTTCTGGCTGACATTTAAAAAGAATTCTGAGGTAAGTTCTTTTCCAACATCATTAACTAACTGCATGGAGCCGATTCTGTCTTGAGAATACCATTTTCACAAGAATCCGCCACTGATCTCTACCACGAGCCACATGAGTCCAGTTCACACCCTCATTTTAATATTGGCCTCCCAGCTGTTCTTAAGTAGACACTATCCACACAGTGCTTGACTGTTGCCTACCATTCAGCCAACATCTGTGTGCTGCACACAGACAGACAGCACATGCATTAAAAAAAAACTGTTAGCTGTTAACCCTTTAAGATTAAACATGAAATAACATGAAACTTTTGACCAAGAATTATACCCACAGAGCAGAACTTTATGTGGCTTTTACATGGGCCATTGGTATGTTTTGGTTTTACTATTTTTTAATCATTTAATGTTATATGTAAGAATAATCTTAATGCTTTTTTTTATTGCTATTGGGGTGGGACTAAGTCCCTTGTACTGCGGCCACTTCTGGCCTATTGTACCGGCCCCAGATATGTGAGGGCAGTTGTGTAGTAATCAGTGGAATGAAGATTGGCAGGGGACACCGAAGTACTCGGAGGAAACCTGCCCCAGCCCCACTTTGTCCACCGCAAATCCCACTTGACCAGACCCGGGATCGAACCCGGGCCGCCGCGATGGGAAGCCAGCAACTAACTGTTTGAGCTATTGCGCAGCCTTGATCTTAATGCTTAATAAGCATTGAAACATTAACATGAATTCTTGAAAATAACGTTTTAAGAATCTGTTCCAACCTCACAGAAAAATGAGATTTATCTTACAAAGACCAGTTGGTTAATGAATCTTAAGGAAATGAGTGCTGTTTATTCTGAGTATCGTATGAAACACATACATTGTGTGGGGAAAATACAGGGTTTTTCACTTTAAAGCTAATGTGCTTTAAAGATCAAATGTTTTGCTGTCCTGTACTTGTTCTGTCTAGTCTGCGTCCCATTTGCTCTGTCCAGGTTCTGAGTAGTGACAGCAGGAGCAGGCCACAAGATATTACATAAGCTATGGGATGTAACTGATGATTCACCAAACATGTTATTGCAGTGCTGGGAAACATCACTGGGCCAAGAGGTATATCGCCTGGTGATTACTGACTTCCTGCTTGCAGTTGTTGGCACTTCTTTGGCTGAGTTTGTTCGCTTTCAAATTTACAAGTAAGTGATAAGAAACATCTTTCAGGGTTTACAAGTATGAAGAAATGGGTGTCAAACTTAGTCTCTCACATCAAGGGAAGAACACAGACTGAGGCTGTGAGAACAGGGTGCAGAGGGGAATCTTTGGAACTATGAGGGCGGACATGAGAGGAGGATACTAGAAAACTGCAGTCAGGAGCTTTGTAATTTATATTCCTTGCCACATATTATTAGAATTGTCAAATCAAGGATGATGAGATGGATTGGACATGTAACATGCATGGGAGAAAGGAGAAATGTATACCAGGTTTTGATATGAAAGCCTGCATAAAAGAGAGCACCTGGAAGACTTATATGTGTAGGTTGGAGGATAACATTGGCTGTAAGGAAATAAGTGTGGGGATTTTGGTCAAATTGATGCGGATAGAGACAGTGAGATTCATCTGACCAGCAAAGCCAGTTTCAAGAAAATCGACATTTCTCGTTTGGTCCCCCAGTTACTGTATTGTCATTGTCCTGAAAATACCGCCTCTACAGTTTTATTTAGGGATGTGATCCTCACAAGTTACTGAAATATTGTCAGAATCATTACTGTCATTTTTAAGAAAATCACCATTTAGTGTTTTGAGGCCCATTCGTAGGTTCCATATTTTTGGAGCTGCAATGTTCAGATTCACCGGGCACCAATATAGGATGGTCAAGCTCTAGTACATTGGATATGCATAAAATTTGCCCTACCATTCAGTCACTGTCAAGGCATACATCCATACATACAGACAGACAGAATTAAAAAGACAATTTTTTGATACGTGGGGGCTGGAAACATGGAAATCCATCAAAATCCTGACATGAATTTCTTCGTGATCACAGTACTGTCTCACATATAGACCTACCATGTATATGGGAAATAGACTGAAAGCTGAATGCTGCATGCTGTTGTTGAGTTCAAGAAAGCAGCACTTCCAGGAAAAGCTAAAACTATGGGTCAGATATCCTGATACCAAAATATCTTTTAGGGTACGTCATACATATGGAAGAAAATTCCTATTCGTTCAACAAGATCTCCGGTATGGCGAGTTTGGTTCCCATCATGTGTCGAAAATAGGATCTGGTGACTTTCTAATGATGACACAATGATCTGTCACTGTCTGATGATGATGTAATATCAGAGATGTTTTAGACACGGTCAAGCAGCAACATTTTAAGACAGTTTGTTCTCTCCAGTTCATAGTTGTGCCACATTTTCCGTTCGCAGATTAAATCCTTCATTGCTACCAAGTACCTAACTAACTAACTAACAAACTAACTTCATGAATCTGAGCCCTTCTTGAGAAGTCACCAGTTGTGCAGCTACTCAAGAACTTCCCCAACATTTTATGGAACCCGAAGGTTCATTTCCATGTCTGCAAGAGCTCTTAACTGGTCCTTGTCCTGAGCAAAATCAATCCAGTCCATACCGCCCCCTCCAGTCTCTCTAAGATCTATTTTAATATTATCCACCCACTTACATATTGGTCTTCCTAGTGGTCTCTTTCCTTCTGGCTTTCGCACCAGAATTCTATATGCATTCATCTTCTCCCCAATTCTTGCTACATGCCTTGTCCTTCTCATCCTCCTTGACTGGATCATTCTAATTGTTCTTGGCGAAGAGTGCACGTTACGAAGCTGCTACCGAGAATGACAACTCAGGCATAAGAACTTGAAAATCGCTGCCTAACTGTCCGTGAAGTTTATGAAGAAGTAGGCTTCAGTAAGTTCATGCCACACAATTTTGACCGAAAAACTGGAGATGCATCGTGTTGCTGCAAAATTTGTGCCACTTCTTTTGACAGATGATCAAAAAGTGAACCGTGTCATGGTCAGTCAGGAGTTGTTTGACCATTCAAATGGTGACAGAAACTCTGAAAAATGTCGTAATAGGTGATGAAACACGGGTGTATGGGTAGGATATCGAAACAAAAGCTCACTTGTCGCAGTGGGTGTGAAGATTGTCGCTGCAACCAAAAAGAGCACGTCAAGAGTCGATCAAATGAGAAGGTGTTTTTAAACTTTCTTTTTTTTTTTTATTGGAAGGGCGTCGTTCATCATGAGTTTGTTCCACATGGTCAGACAGTTTTACTAGGAGGTCATGAAGCGTTTGAGGGAAGCAGAGTGAAGGAAGGGGCCTGAGGGGTGGAGAAACAAGACCTGGAATCTGCACCATGCCAGTGCACCTGCTAATATGTCACTCCTCATTTGTGAAATTTTGGCAAAGCACAAGATGACTATCGTCCCCCAACCGCCCTATTGTCCAGATTTGGCCCCTTCAGACATTTTTTGTTCCCAAAGTTGAAATCCACTTGAAAGGTCGCCGATTTCAGACAATAGAAGAGCTAGAAGAAAATTCGCTACAGGACCTACACGCTATCCTGCAAAATGGATTCCAGAACTAGAAAAAACATTGGAAGCAGTGTATGAACAGTGGAGGGGAGTACTGTGAAAGAGACGAGTCTTATTAAGTTGTAAGTTTATCAATAAATATTTTGAAAAGAAAGTTTGGTTCCTTTTTGGACAGACCACATATGTTCCTCAAAGAAGCAGGTAAGTTTGTACCAGACTGTGCAGCATCACATCCCAGATGACAGTACTGTTCAACAATGAACACCTTTTGTTAAGACATGTAGCAGGCATTCTAACAACCTGGTGTTGTTGCAGGTTGATGTGGAAGAAGATTGGAGGTCCTGAATTTGACATTGCTCGCAATACGCTGAACATCATCTACAATCAGACACTTTTCTTTGTTGGACTCTACTTCAGCCCATTGCTGGCATTCATCGTCGTTCTCAAGATGTTCATTACGTTCTATGTGAAGAAGGTGGGTAACCATGCATGCTGAAGTCCCTAGGGACTGCAGGAGTGCCTTATATGGGAAATGATGTCCCCTCTCTCAGATTAAAAGACTGACTGACTGTCTCTGTGGAACAGAACTCTTCTTGGGAAACTTATACTTGCTCAGCTAGTTAAGAAATTTCCAGCATTTTATGGAACGTGAAGGTTCTTTACTGTGTTCACAGGAGTCCATCAGCGTTCTTTACTTTGAGTGAGATGAATCCAGTCCAATCCCCCTCTCCCTGTGTCTTTAGGTTTAATTTTAATATTATTCTCCCAGATGTGCCTATGTGGTCTCTTTCCTTGATATCTGCCAGAACTCTGAATACACTTCTCTTGTCTAGTCTCCCATGCATGTTACATGTCCAGTCCATCTCATCTGACTTGATTTGACCGTCCTGATAATATTTGGTAAATGGAGCTAATGATAAAGCTCCTAGTTACCTAATATTGTAAGCCTTCTGTTTCTTCATTGCTTGTAGGTCCAAGTGTTCTAGTCACAACTCTGTGGTCAAACTCCGTCAGCCTTGTGTTTTCTGTCAGTGTGAAAGACCAGGGTTCACACCCATACAGAAGTACAAACAAAATTATAGATCTATATATTGTGACATGTTGCGCAACGGAGGACCCCTCCGTGATAACCGAGTAACAATTGGGAGTGTGTGATACAGTGACACTGATATAGCTCCCGCGTTATAAAAATGTATAGACTACTGACAATAGAGTGAATTGAATATTGAATAGGGGTTGTAAATTGTGAAAACCGATAACAGTGTTATAATTAATTGTAACCGAGACTTGTAGGTTGTTGAATAAACCAATTAACAATCTCTCCGGCGTATTCAGTAACAAAACCCGTTACAATATTTTAGTCTTCATGCGTTTAGACAGTAGACAGTAGGATGAAAGATTCTGAACAGAATGGTAGCAAGCATTACCCAAATTTGTGACCATGAATATTGGGATTATGTTTTTCTGTGGTATAATGCCATGTAGTCTAATGTGCTTTGATCTGTGCATCAGTAGGCAGTATGAGAAGCCAGTAAACTTGGCCCTCCTGAGTTGAATCTACAGATATTATGTGGAGCAGCCTCTCCATAGGGGACCACTGTGTGGTGTGTCATCTTCTAGAATGTGATGATGAATAGGCGGTATGTAGGTACCAGCATTACAGAGGAACCTGCCGCCTCCAGATGTCGGTACCTACATACCAAACTGTATGGCATCACAGTCAGAGTTCTGTTCTTGTCTTATAAATCCCACTTTCAGACACACTGCAGTCCAAGTTTCAGTCAGTGTAATGGCTTTGCACTATGTCATTCTAGCTTGGTTTGCTGAACAACTGCCAACCGTCAGCTAGGCCCTGGCGTGCTGCTCAGACCCACACGCTCTTCCTCGTCCTGTCTTTTGTGGCTGCATTGGTGGTACTTATCCTTCTGGGTTACATCTTCACACAGTAAGTAAGCAAGTACATACTTTTGCTGACCTCCTGCAGTGAACATCTCAGGTTTGATGCCAAATCCAATGTGTGTACTACCATTTCATACTTTGATCAAGTGATAATTTTATGAACAGCAGGTCCACAGCATATTGTCACATGATTAAGTGTCAGTAGTTTGGGTTTGGATTAGTAATTGGATTTTTTGAACACTTAGAGAAAGTAACTACAAATAACTACTACAGTCTCACTGAGTCACACACTCCAAAGATCGCTACAACTGCAGAACACATGAAGTCTTCTCGGTCTTCACAAGCCGTTGCTTGATAGTGGCTTCCAACAGTTGACTTCCCCTTTTTCTGGGTTCCTGAACTGTCCCCGGCCTCAGCTACTAACTTCTCACAACTGCAACTCTTGACTGACTGAACAGTGGATGTTCCTCTGCTCCAAGGCTCACATCCTTGGAGGCTGGTGGCCATCTCACACCAACCTTATACTCTTCTAACTGCCATCTCAGGACTCTCTCGTAATGTCAGCTGGTCCTTGTTATATAGCCCCGGCATGTACTGCACAGAACATATCTCTTCTGTTTTTGTGTGTTCTCTTGTTGCTGGGGAAACATGTCTACAGAGCTGTTTCCTTTGAAATGTAAATTTTTTTTTTACCAAACTACACATTATCACATTTCAGAGACTAATTTCCATGGTCATTGCTATGAATCTTTCACATTAAAGTGTGAGTTGAGTTTCATATAACTTGGGGATTATGTTAGATCAGTGTAGAGCAGAACTGAATTTGTGTGGAAATTTTTGTTGTGGGCACACAGTAAAAAATTTGATCAAAATACATGTAGTAGTTTCAGAGACAGAACGTGCGGACTGAAGGATGGGTTGCAACATGATAAAATCCACTGCTTTCAGAGTCGAGTCATCCAACTGTGGTCCATTCCGCACCTACGGGCATCCGTACGAGCTAATCCTGGATGTGTTCCAAATTCAAAATGAGGACAATGGCTTCTTGCAGTTCATCAGGTTCTTGACAAAACCTGGAGTGACAGCAGGAATTCTGTTGGCCATGTGGTAATTTCCATATTTTAGATACCAGCTGTGCAATTTCTCCTCCTCCTCCTCCATTCCCCCTCGCCCTTCCCCCTCTTACAGCATCTTTTCATTTCATATGGGGCTTCCTACAGAAAGTCTCAGTCCCGTAATTCTTTACAGGTCTTTTCGGTCACTCTATTCTCCAGCTTTAAGTCCCTCAATATGTGGCTCTATAAACTTGTTCAAGTGTGTCATCCCATAGCTCTCTTTGCATGTCGAGACCATGGTAATTACTTTCTCTTCTAACTCTTTTTAACAAATTTTGAATTCCAGTTTCTCTAAAAGTTTCATTTGTAACTCTGTTGCATCTCATACATCCAGTAGATCAGCCAAGGGGAAAATCTAACCTCTGTCCATTTCTCTTGTGTGCTTTCATTTTATGTTGCTTACACACAGGGCTAACTTCTTGTTATGGAGTCTTGTTTGGGCAGGTGATCAAGAAACTTGTCACCATGTTGGACACCTTCTGTCATATTGTTTTTGTTGAACACACGTTTCAGAAGTTGGCTGTGATTCCAGTAACAAATGAAAGTATAAAACTTGGTTGGGTCCATTAGCTGGAACTGACCTCAGTCCCTGGACTGGGGATCATGAAACCATAGCCAGCCTGCGAAAGAATGTGTTTCTTAAACTGAAATGAGACAGTGGAAAGTGACCAGTGTATGTATCAGTTAAATAACACACACCTTTGTCACAAATATCAGTACTTATCATAATGAATTGCATATTTTAATAGAATCTTAAAATTTATCATTGTTGTGTCAAAGGTGAGCCCAGGCTACTCTTGTAGACTACTGTCTTCTGGGATGTAGCACCGTATAGTCTGGTGAAAGTTCACGAATGTTGCAGGGGAACAAACTGCCTCTCTCTTCAGGGTGGAAGAGTAAGCCAAGCAAGAAACCAACAGGAAGCAGGCATGCTTGCTGCTTTCACTGAGTCCTAGGAGGTTAATTTGTGCTGGGACTGTAGCTAGGATGTGCGAGGCAAGAGTTGCGTGCAGAAACATGGCAGGGAAATCTCTTGGAAAATGGCCATTAGGAGGATCTAGAAGGAAACTGGAGGTTGAATCTTATGGGAATAAGTTGTGAGGATGGGAGGTGGATGGAACTGGCTTAGGATTATGTGTACTGGTGGGCTCTGGTATTAGGACTGTTGAGGCTGTAAATTCTGTTATGAGATGATTAGTTAGTTTGTGTACTAGTTTGGAATTTGGTGGAATTAAGTAAGTCATGTGTATGTTGCAGTGTTGGTGTGTACTATTTGCGCGCAAAGTCTCATGCACACAAAAGCATGGTGCACCTTCTGAGAGAGATGCTAGTGCTGGAAGCCAAGGACAAGGAGTTCCTACTTCACAGCATCTCCAAGGTCACTGAAGGCCGTGAGTAACCCAGCTTTTAGTTTTAATATCGAGCTGTCTGGCATTTGATGACATCTCACTGTGTCGCCCTGGACATGCTGGATATCATTTCAGAGGGACATTTTGACCCCTTGAGACTTTCATCAGTTAATATATTTCATGGCCTTGCAGTTATCTTAAAGACTCCAGAAAGGATAACACTGCATGGAAAATGTCAAGTGAGACTCACAAGTTAGCTCTTTGGCCAGTCAGAGTGCCCCTTAGTCGGGCTTGTTGTTAGTATGCAGTAGGTGAAAATGTTTATATTCAAAAGGAAAACTTTATTACATTAGATCATCATGAAACTGTCAAGCCATGAGATTCAAGATTTTCACAGCAGTGAAGACTTCTGTCTTGTGAGGTATAAAATCGTGTTATATTCAGGTAGGTCAATATGAGTGTTTCAGAGGAATATAGTACATCTGTTTTCAGGGTAGAAGTGTATCCTTCTGCCCTGATGGGTCCAGTCTGTTCCTTTGGAAATGCCTCAACTCATCATCTAGATTACACAGTGTCCTAACCCCAGTGACTACGATGTGAAGGTCAAGCAGTTGTCCCATCTGTTCACGTATTCTAGTCTCAGCTGTCTATATAATATTTACTCCGCCTCTCTTGGTCTGGTCAGTATGTGCCCAACAAAAGCAGCAGAAACAAACAGAAATTAAGAAAATAAATAAATGAATCAGAAATGTAAGTAGCAATAGAAAACAAACAGCATCAGGTCAGAATTACTGGGTTTTTGACTGTCCGTAGTCTGGAATTCTAAAGAAAGTAGAGAACACAACATTTCAGAAACTGGGTCTGTTTCCATCCTCAGGTGAAGGAGGAGGAGACACCTACTTTGTTGGGTCCCTTAGAAAGAACTAACCTCACTCACTCACTCACTCACTGGATCATGTTGTGTTCTCTATTTCGTTAGAATACCAGATGATGGACAAAGTCCAAAAACACACTAATTCTGATTGTTGTACACCATCTTCAGATCCCTTTAGAATCTGCTAGTATCTGGTTAGTCTGTTTCAGCATTTTATTGGTGTGTAAATCCACGTATATTTATAGTGCAGAACTGTTGGGCACTGCTTAATCAGCATGTAGTTCACCTAAAATGTGTTCTTTTTACGTACAGTTTGTGGTTAGTCTGATGAGTTTTGTATTAATGTAACATCTACTTTAATATTATGTTGTCTCCTTTGATAGCGTTTATGAAGTTTTTTCTTACCCTAGAGGTTTTTGACTGAAATTTTGTATGCATTTCTCATCTCGCATGCATGCTTGTGCTCCACCCATCTCATCTTCCTGGAAGTGATAATTCTAGTAATATTTATGCGGAGTAGAAATTATGAAGCTCCTCATTATGCACTTCCCTTGAACCTCCTGTCACTTCCTCCCACTTAGGTCCAAATATCCTGCTTGGCATTCTGCCCTCAGACCTTCTCTGTGTTATGCCTACACATTCCTGTTAGTTGTGTGTTAACAGCAAACATGAGTCTTTCTTTTTTTGGGGGGGGGGCTTATGTATCATCAGTTTCTTAAGATGATTGTATTCCCATCTCCTGCTGTGATACTGGACATTAACTCTGCTCAGAACTCCTCTTGAGTTAGGCAGAGATAAAGATCAGCTCCCTGTAGTAGC
Organism: Cryptotermes secundus; assembly: GCF_002891405.2. Taxonomy (NCBI): domain Eukaryota; kingdom Metazoa; phylum Arthropoda; class Insecta; order Blattodea; family Kalotermitidae; genus Cryptotermes; species Cryptotermes secundus. The sequence goes on from NW_019733339.1 coordinate 523,066, forward strand.
TGCAGCTGGGTAAGATGTTCCCTTCCTCACATTTGATGATAGAAACCGATCAAGTTTCACAAATGTTAACTAACCAGCTAATTCAATGGAGCAGAGCCCTAACTGTTACTCAGCTGCTAGAGAAATTTTCAGTGCATTATGGAACCTGAACATTCATTACCATGTTCACAAGAGTCTGCTACTGGGCAGAATATTCTGAACTGACTTGAGGCAATGGACAGTATCCAAAATTTGGTCATATTTACCATCAATACGTGTTCTTCCTTCAGAGTTAGCCACACTTGTATTAATTCAGGTTCAGTTTCAAAACACCTGTAAATGTGTATGTTCGTGCAGATGACAAGTCACAAATGCAGTTTTTTTTTTGTGTTGTGTGTATTGAAGGCATTTCTGTGATACTTGCTTACGTTTGGTCTGTTTTGCAGAATGGCTTGCTCACTTGAGGACCGAGAAGAGGATGGCTGGTAACTCAAACTTGCGAGAGCAGGTAATACTCAGAGTCCAACAAACTTATCTTACCTCAAGCTCTGTGAGGAACATGGNTTCAGTGAAATGGTGATTTCTAAAGGTCCTTCAAGAGCTCAGTGTATAGTTAGTTAGTTAGTTATTGGAGAGGGTGGGTTTCCCCATGCACTTAGACCAGTATTGGTCCATTGTGCTTCCCTCTATGATATTCTACCAGTCTTCTATAGCCTGTTGATATTGGTGTGTACCATCAGTCCCGACCGAGCCAGCGAGTTCGGCCTCCACTAGCTTGGGCGGGAAACGTCCTTGAATTTGGCTCAGTGACCTCCTTTTGAGATATGAGGTTCTTTTATGTGCTGTAAAGCTACGACACGGGACACACGGCTTAAAGTCCCTCCCGGAGGACTTATTCCCTGAATTTTTCCGCCCTTAAAAATTCGACGACCTCCGCCGGGTTTGAACCTGCGTACCATGAGTCATGAGGTGGGAACGTTACCTCTAGACTACAGAGGCCGCTTAATTTGTGTATAGCACTGACAGTATTATTTCCTCACCACTATATGTGAGCTGACTGTAGGAAATGTGGGAGCCTTAACATCTCACAGACTGTTACAGGTTCTTTTTTGTCCCCCTCCCCCTCAAATCCCATGGTAGACACCTGCCTCTGTAGGATGTAAATGTCATTGTCTCCTACAGATGTCACTCAAACGCAGGGAAATCTTCAGTGCAGCTTGTCAAAGCTTGAAAGAGTCATAGCATACAATTACAATGAGTG
>NW_019733340.1:0-756 GCF_002891405.2 Cryptotermes secundus
CTAGCAAAAACAGGGCGTACGCACATGAAACCAGGTGTTCTCGTAGGTTTCCTAGCGAAAAAAATAGTGTAGTGTGCACAAACAGATGGACAGACACGAATGGGTACCGAGAGTTATTTTTATTGTTTGCATCATGTTGCGCAAATACAACTAATAACATTAATTTTGTCTTTCATGCCAAATCATGATATAAAGATAGGAAACAGATGTTTTGAAAATGTGGCACGGTTCAGAAATTTGGGAACGACGATAACAAATCAAAACCTGATTCGACTCAGAACCAACTTAAAAGAACACGTTAAAGGAGAGTACGATTTCCAAAACGCACGAAATGGAATTCGTATAGTAACAAAAGAAACGGCGGACTCCTCAGCTATGAAATCCTACCTGGAGAAAAATAATGTTCGCTATTTTACCTTCTCTACAAATTTTGAGAAGTCTATCAAGGCAACATCCATCTCCTTCGCGCAGACACACCAACAGAAGATACTTGCTTTAACATCAACGTGAGGCAATGACAGCCACTGGAAAAGCATCCAACAGACGAAACCACTTGCAACCCTTTCCTCTGATCCTTGTTACCTTAGTAATAAAAATAAAATCTCAAAGATATATACGAGCGTTGGATCTTTAATAGTGGCAACCTATTTATCTACAACTGATACAAAATATAATGCATGTTTCGAAGTTTTACTGTCCTTCAATGTATTCAGTCACTAGCATTGTGTACAACCCGTTGCCAGAGATGTGGAAGTC
>NW_019733341.1:0-1354 GCF_002891405.2 Cryptotermes secundus
TAAATAAATTGGCGAGAGCAGGCTTTACTTTGAATGCGGCTAAATACCGATTCCTCCAGAAGGAGATCAGATTTGTTTAACTTGGGCCACCTTAAGCCTTACTTGGACAGTGTGGACTAGTGTTAGTATAATGGAATACTGGTCAAGAGGGAAGTGATGATAAATTTGTAGTAAGAATGAATGAACCCAGTTAAATATCTTGGTATCAAGAGGTCAGGCAGTTAAATTATCCGAAATTTGAGTAATTGTGTATGGGAAGAGTTGCTCAGTAATTGCTGCGCTAGGGTGATGGCTGTGTGAATACCAACTTTCTATGTAGGCCTGCGCGCCTTTGTATGGAAATACTTGTAAAAGGGATAACAGAGAAGGCTTGTAAATGTGTAACTTTCAACCGGTTTCGGCAAGAGTGAATGAGGAATTGCAGGAGAAAGTTTGGACTCATAGATCTGAAAGAGAATGGGCGAGGGAGAGAGAATTAAGTTTACGCTCGCCTAAATTCTAATGGTAGGAACCAAGGTCAGCCTGCCACCGAAAAATATTACATACTTGTATGGGTATGTTAGGACAATGTGAATGTTAGCCTGTGTGAACCGAATTGTAGGAGATGAGTTGCCAGCTAAGTGTAAGACCTGGTAGTGTGAAACAAGCTGTAAATCCGAGGTGACAAAGCAACTTAGGGAGTGAAGTATTGCCCAGTGAGGCCCATAAATGTGGCAATGTGCGAGTGAACCCGAAGTGAACTTCAAGAAAGTGGTCAGAACAATGGTAGCGACATGAGCAACAACAGGACTGGAACGGGTAGAAACTAGAAGTGAGCCAATAAACAATTTTAGTTGTAAGATGTGAGTTTCGAAAGTCTGAGAAAATGCATTGGAGTTAAAGAAAGAGACAATTTGGGACTTTGTATTGTTAGCCCTTTTAAGTATTGTCTCAATGACTGTGTGAACTTTCATTTCTGTTATGTTAACTGAATGGTACTGTTTGTAGGAAAGGGGACGAAAACCACCTAAATTTTCAGATGTGTTGTACATGGTAAGCCTCTTGCTATTGCTGCCAGCGGTGGACCATACGGTCAATTAAGGAATTGTCTATTTACATTTAGTGTGTATTTTTTCTAGGCTTAAGCATTTGTGTGTGGAAATGGAGGAGAAACGACAGTAAGACGAAATCTTGACTTAATCAGGCTGCGCCAGAATAGTCATTATTTCGCTTGGGAGGTTGTAACTGTCCAGTTTATGGGAAGGTCAATTGATGTTTGTGTATGATTAGGGTTTTGTGAAATTCCTCACTTTCGCTCACAATTTGGAACTTTCCCCCTTGAGACATGCAGCAAGTGGCTTGGGTCAAGCTTGAA
>NW_019733342.1:0-1544 GCF_002891405.2 Cryptotermes secundus
CGTTTCTTGCTTGCTAGCTTTGCGTTGCTATCTTGCCAGCTTTGCCTTGCTAACGTGCCACCTTTGCGTTGCTACCTTGCTAGGTTTGCGTGGCTAGCTTGCTAGATTTGCGTTTCTAGCTTGCTAGATTGATAGATTTGCGTTGCTAGTTGCTAGTTTAGGGTTGCCAGCTTTGTAGCTTTGTGTTGCTAACATGCTAGCTTTGCGTTCTAGCTTGCTAGCTTTCCGTTGGTACCTTGCTAGATATGCGTTTGCCGGTTTGCCAGTTTTGCTTTGCTAGCTTGACAGGATTGCGTTGCTATCATGCCACGTTTGCGTTGGTAGCTTGCCTGCTTGGTGATGCTCTCTTGCCAATTTGCGTTGCTAGCGTGCCAGCTGTGCGTTGCTATCTTGAAAGCTTTTTCGTTCTAGCTTGCTTGCTTTGAGTTACTAGCTTGCTATCTTTGCGTTGCTAGAGTGCTATCTCTGGGTTGCTGGCTTGCTAGCTTTCCGTTGTTACCTTGCTAGATATGCGTTTGCCGGTTTGCCAGTTTTGCTTTGCTAGCTTGACAGGATTGCGTTGCTATCATGCCACGTTTGCGTTGGTAGCTTGCCTGCTTGGTGATGCTCTCTTGCCAATTTGCGTTGCTAGCTTGCCAGCTTTGCGATGCTAGCTTGCTAGATTTGCGTGGATAGCTTGCTCGCTCTGCGTTGCTACCTTGCTAGATTTCCGTTGCTATCTTGATAGCATTGCTTTTCTAGCTTGCTAGAAATTCTTTTCTTGCTTGCTAGCTTTCCGATGCTAGATTGCTGGTGTTGTGTTCTATCTTGCTTGCTTTGCCTTGCAAGCTTGCTATCTTTGCGTTGCTAGCTTGCTAGTTTGGCTGCTAGCTTGCTTGCTTTGCGTTGCTGGCTTGATATCTTCCCGTTGCTAACTTGCAAGATATGCTTTGATAGCTTGCCAGCTTTCGTTGCTAGATTGCCAGGTTTGCGTTGCTATCTTTCTAGTTTTGCTTTTGCTAGTTTGGTAGATTTGCGTTGCTAGCTTGTTATTTTTGCATTGCTCTCTTGAAAGCTTTGCGTTGCTAGCTTGCCAGCATTGCGTTGCTATATATCCAGCTTTGCGTTGCTAGCTTGCCAGTTTGCTTTGCTAGCTTGCCAACTTTGTGTTGCTAACTTGCTACTTTTGCGTGGCTAGCTTTTTAGCTTTGCGTAGCTAGCTTGTTAGAATTTGCCTTCGTACCTCGCTTGCTTTGCGTAGCTTGCTTGCTAGTTTTGCGTTGCTAGCTTGGTAGCTTTGCGTTGCTAGCTTGCTAGCATTTCGTTCTGTCTGTCTTGCTTTGCGTTGCTAGCTTGCTATTATTGGGTTGCTAGCTTGCTAGCTTTGCGTTGCTAGCTTGCTATCTTCCCGTTTATAACTTGCTAGATATGCGTTGCTAGCTTGACAGGTTTGCGTACCTAGCTTGAGAAGAATGCGTTGTTAGCTGGCCAGATTTGATTGGCTAGTTTGCTAGCCTTGAGTTGCTAATTTGCTAGCTTTCCGTTCCTAGATTGCTAGCTTGCTA
>NW_019733343.1:0-706 GCF_002891405.2 Cryptotermes secundus
CAATTATGTTTATTAATTAAAATATTATTAATTTTTTTTTTACTTTATGTATGTTTATCGATTAATATAAGTGATTTTGAATATGTGACTCCTGTAATTTTGTATATGTATCTTGATATATCAATTTTCAAAGGGACCATTTCCATGTTCTAGCATTGTTACCTGTATGGATATATGGAGAAAGAATGTATGAATGAAAGCTCCAAAATCCATTATTCATGAGTTGCAATCTCTATTCCCACCAGAGCAGACAAAATACACTGTGAAACGAGGCACCAGCCAAGCAATTAATATCAAATAATACTACACCAATACAGCGGGCCTCCAGGCAGTTAACTATACTTGTACAAGTCACGAATGGAGCTGAGCCCTTCTTGAGAAGCCACCAATTGTGCAGCTACTCAAGAATTTCCCAGCATCTTATTGAACCCGAAGGTGTCATTAAATAATGTTACTCTTTTTGCCAATCTGTTTTGTTCCGCAAGTGAAGCTCAAGCCGAAGATTAATCTCCCTTACACACCTGTTAATCCATGGCTTGTCATGTTGCCAGAAAAGACCAACAATCTTCACATTGGTGTGACTAGTTTTCTGGGCAATGTCACTTAAATCTTTCTCAATTTGATAATTGAAGTTCCTCTCCAAATTGTTACCTGGCCCCCCAACTATAACTACTTGATATTCTTTACTAAAACCTTTGCACAATTT
>NW_019733344.1:0-1730 GCF_002891405.2 Cryptotermes secundus
GTGAAGTTATTTGTCGCGATATACGCCCGATACGTGACAATATCATTGCTTGAAACTGCGAAACAAGTGATATCTATTCATAGATTAACAAAAAACTGTGCACGTTACAACTATCAGCGTTCAGTGTGCCGGATTTAACCAACGATTAGTATAGAAAACAAAGAAAACTTTTTGTACTGCGTAGTTCCGAAAGAGATATCTGTAACAAATGTACTTCGAAGGTATGCAAGATCCTGAAGACGCATTTGGACGATGTTTGTTCTGCATGCTGGAGTACACCTTTCTGTTCCTGAAGTCATTATGTAGGGCGCAAGACACCCTCGAGGTAGGCACACTAATACAGGCAAACTAACATATCAAATCTTGAACGACCCTACTATAAACCCATTTCAGCGTTGCCCAGGGCAAATAAAACTTTCGACTGACAGATATGAGAAATACACGTAGCATTACTCAGCATTAATGCCGGAAGGTTGGCATTACAGCTTAAGCGTGGGCATGGATCCCATCTGGAGGCAGAAGAGCGCTGTTGTGAGTGCTTTACGTGACTGAGTAAATGCAAAGTGAGTACAGCGACTTTAACTTGCGAGAGCCTTACGTGACTGAGTAAATACAAAGTGAGTACAGCGACTTTAACTTCAGAGCTCCAGCAGCAGACAACCAAAACCGAGTTGCAGAATTTGAAGGTAGAGATCACGGAGTTTATAAATCGTGGGCCGTAAAATTAAATAAAACAAGAAGTTCTGGGAAGAGCTAATCGCCTTTCATTTGATAAGAAAAGGGCCGCACACAAAACGCCTCCTCTAACAATTCTTAATTGCAGTGGGAATGTCTTCAACGAGTTGTTAGCTAGCAACGTCGCGTTAAACAATTCTTACATGGCTCCATGTATTCTTTGCCGCGGGAACGTGTTTACCGAGAAGTTGATAGAAACAAAAGAAGGGATACACAGGCAAACACAGAGGCTGATGGGAGGGATTTGTAATGAAAGCCGTTCAGACTGGTTCAGTTTCCTTGGTATACACGCCAAGTTTCATAACGATTGGTTCAGGCATTCAAAAGTTTTTTTTTTGGAGGGGGGGATTCACAGATACATAGGAAGGAGATCTCATTTTCTCAAAATAAGGAATGCATATAGGATACTGGTGGGAATGCTAGAAGGAAAGAGCCCATTAGGAAGACAAAAACGTGTGTGGGTGGATAATATTGAAATTGAGCTTAGAGATATGAGATGGTATAGATTGGATTGATCTGGCTTAGGATAGGGACCAGTGGAGGGCTCTTGTGAACACGGTAGTAAACCTTCGGGTTCCATAAAATGCTGGGAAGTTCTTGAGTAGCTACACAATTGGCAGCTTCTCAAGAAGGGCTGAGCTCCATGAGTAAGTGAAGAATGCCTGGATTTTCTAACAGGCACATGAATACCAGAAATATGTCGACTGTACAGGGTGTCCGGATGAAAGGTATCCAAAATAAGATAATTATAACTCATAAAGCTTTTATTCTACACTGAAAAATACATAGATACATGGATGGATGGATAGAAAGATGTATTTATATATGTACGAACATTTTTGTGTTCCCCAGTTACTGAGGATGGAGACAGGGGCCGTATCGATATGTCCTTCGCTGCGTAAGACACGTTTCATTTATTTATCATGTAGTTAACATAGCTTTCAAAACAGGCCCAGACCTGCCAGTGGAATGATGAGTGTGAAAGAAGAATTTGA
>NW_019733345.1:0-275 GCF_002891405.2 Cryptotermes secundus
CTACAAATTGTTACACTCGACGGACTCTCTACTAACTCTGTGAAGAGTGCATATGTTATTAATATACCCTAGCACGAGACACGAACACAATAAACCACACCTCCGCGCCAGTTTCTTCAACCGCCGAGTGATAAAAACATGGATAATGAGCATCAACAAGAATTTGTAATTATTAATTCTAATTTCGCTTCACTCAATGAGAGATCAACAACAAACTGCAACAGTGCGGAGATATGCATGACGATCGCCTGGTGTATCGGCAACAGGGCGAACAA